>NW_007259459.1:172241-216249 GCF_000164805.1 Carlito syrichta
TGAGCCACCGAGCCCAGTTTACTTAATTACTTCTTTCGCGTGTTGTTGAGTTTGTTTTTTTCTTGTTAACGAAAATAACGTTTTCAGTGTTACACTGTTTTAGAATACCTGAAACATTCTGAAAGTTCCTTTAAGTGTAATTGTGTATTTTGCCTAAGATGAGAAGTAACCCTTTTTCAGGGACTTCAATATAACATTTTTACTTTATTAATTATAATTTTGATTTAGCCCACTTCTATTAAAACTCAATAATTATAGAAAATTATCATGATTAGTTCTTATCTAGAAACCTAAGAGGAATGAAATGCAAACAAGGAAAAATGTCTTGGAAAGAGGGCAGACAAAGCCAAATTGTATACTTTATTCACTTTATTATTCTTTCATAATGAGAATTATATACAACTATACAAGAAATATATAATATTTTGCTACCCATAATTATAAGTTACTTAGTTTCATTTTACTTTGGATTTTTCTGTAATCAAATAAGAAAGTGAAAACTCAGATCTTAAACTGTCTCACAAAATTAAAGCTAATAATTTAAACCATAATATGTGGTCAGGTTAAATTAGGTCTGTATCTTTTACTTTGAAAAGTAATTTTGAAGATTATTTGGAGGGCCCTTAAGTGAAAATTGTATATTGGTGGTCTTTTAAGTCTTTCAAAAGGCACACAGTAATTAATTTCATAAACATTCTGTGGTGATGGAGAAACTGAATTTTGGTATAGTAGTATGATAAGCTATATTATCATGCATGTGCTTGTTTTTATTTATTTAGTATAAATCTGCTTCACCTTTTTCTAAAATCAACAATAATACCATTTCTTTGGTAAGTGCTACAAGTAAACCATGCTCTTACAATTGCATTTTTCGAGAAGCATGTGGATGTTGCTGGATTCACTTGAGTAGAATTTTAATTAGATCCAGTGCATTCACTTTTATTAAGAGAAAGAATACTAATTCCTTTTTAGCATGCTGACCATGCTTTATCCTAACAGAGGGACCCCTTTTAATCTATTCTTAATTTTTCATAATTTGTCTTTCAGAAGCAGTCATGTCATTTTTCTAACTTTCCAATGTTTACTAATTCTCCTTTACACCCCAAAGCTAAAATATTCTTATTATGGTATTCAAGACCATTTCAAATCTGTTATTAATATGTATCCCAACCTAATCCGTCACCCCAGTCTTCCTCCTTTACATCCTAAGCAGCTTCCCATGCGCACTATCCTGGCATACCATGTTACTCTTCATTTCCCATACAACTATTTTTACACCTTGTATGCTTCTTTGGAGCTGTTCTAACTGTCTGTAATTTTCTCCTTCTCATTTCTGCCATCCTTTCAGTACAATTCTGGGTATTCTTTAGAATTCAGTTTAGAAGAGCTCTCTGATGGCTTTCTTTTCTCCCTTTCACCCTCTTCTGTTCTCCCATAGTACTTCAGCTGTGCTTCACTGCTCTTATTGAACCTAATGGTACGATTGTGTTTCTACTGCACTACCACCTTGGGAGCTCCTTGATGGCCAGTTTTTCAGTTTTATTCATCGAAATGATGAATCATCATGGTTAAAAGCACAAATTCTGAAAGTGTTCTTTTTACCCCATTTTTTCTCCCAGCCACTGTCCTATATCTATTCTTTTCCTTACATCAAAACCTTTTGCAAGTGCCGCCAGTTTCTTTCCCATTTTCTTTTAAACATATTCCAGTCATATTTTACTTCTGTCACTCCAGCAAACCACCCTGTTCAGGAACACTAATGACCCCATGTTGTGAAATATCATGGTCAGTCTCAGTTCTCATCTTCCTTGGCCTGCTGTCAGTACTACACCCAGTTTATCATACTTACTGTGATACTTCTTTCACTCATATTCTAGAAAAAGATCTTCAAAGAGACTCACCTTTTATTCTTGCTCTTTTTTCAGTTTTGTTTTTGTTTTGCTGATTTATCATCCTCTTTCAAACCTCTAATTGCTGAAGCTTTTTTTTTTCCTGTGTATATCCACTACATAGACGATTTCATCCCATCTCATGGCTTTAAATATTATACCATCTGTATGCTGGTGAATACCAAAATCTGTAGTCCAGTTAATGATTGTCATATTCTTCCAGTTGCTCAGGCCAGAAACTCTGAAGGCATTTTGACTCTTCTCTATCCCTCACTGCCTAGGACCAGTCCTTCAGCAATTATGTAATCCCTCCCTTTTGAATATATCTAAATTTTTATTACTTTTCACCATTCTGGGGGCCACCACTTTGGTCTAAGCTACCATGTCTGTCACCTAGATTATTATAAAAACCTCCTATTTGGTCTCCCTGCTTCTACTTTTTTCCTCCTATGATCTCTTCTCTACACAAAAGCCAGAGTGATCCCATGAATATTTTTAAGTGAAATCATGCTCACAACCTTTCTGTGGCTTCTCTTTACCTCAGAAGCAAAATTTATCTCTTTGCTGTGACCTGCAAAGCCTGACATGATCTGGCTCCTCATTTCCTCTCTGGCCTCATTTCTGCTCTTCTTTCCTTTGTTCATGTCTGTTCTGGATACTATTTCCTTAATGTTGCTTGAAAATGGCAGAAACACTTCCACTTGGGGCCTTTTATTGTGCTGTGCTCTCTCCTTCGAATGCTCCTCCCCAGATACCCACTTGGCTAGCTCACTGTCTTTCTTCAGGTCTTTTTTCAAAATGATCATCTCTGGGATATCCATCATTCACTATTGCTCCCTCTAATGTTTCATATCTGCTCTGTCTCCTCTTTCACCAGCTTTTCCTCAGCTCTTATTACTATTTCATACACTGCATGTTTTACTTATTTGTTGATCATCCCCCAATTCAAATGATTTCTTTGTTTTGTTCAAGACAAGTGATGGAACCAAGTAACCTGGCTCCAGAGTATTTTGTAAAGCTTTTGAAAAGGGATAAATTAGATTTTGATTATAGCAGTGTTCTCCAGATTGTTGTCCTAAAGAGGAATGATTCTGTAAAAATACTTTGGGGAAAAATAATTTCTTAATAAAGTGCATGCTTCTGCAGTATCCTTCTCTTTAAGATTTCCAGTGCATATCCATATTTCAAAGACTCCCAACAGTTTGGTGAGAGACAGCAGAATGTCACCATTAACAGCATAAGCACAGAAGCTCTACTGCCTGGTTTCTAATCCTAGTGTCCCCGCTGCGTAATAACAGTATGGTCTTGGGCACATTATTTAACATCTTTTGCCTCAGTTTTCCCATCTGTAAACTGGGGTTAATAATAGTACCTACCTCAAAGGGGTATTTTGAAAAACAAATTAATATTTATAAAGTACTTAAAACAATGCCTGGAGCATAGCAAATGATTGTCATTGTTAAAATAAATTTATTTAACTTTGTTGAAGCTTATGCTTATTTCTTCATACAACCTTTCTTCTCCCAAACCATATACATACACACAATTAATATTTCAACACTATTTTAATTGATTAATATTCTAACACTTTTGTGGAACTCACTCTGAAAATCACAGAAAAATCATGAAAAGATTTATTCTAACGTCTCCTAGGATCTCATTGAAATGTAAGTGATTATTTGCCTATCAGCTCCAAAGGAATGACAGTAACAAATAAAGTTCTTAGGATCATTTTCTTTACTATCACAAATATTCTTAATAGTCAATTATAAAATATTATGGAGGATTCTTCTGAAATATTAAATTTTTTAATGTTAATGTTTTCTGTCAGCTACGATAAGCCCAGGTACATGAATTTAAATCCTAGGAACATGGTATAACATCTTTTCCCTTTGGTGAATGATCTGTGCTCTCCTTTTATTATCTTCTATCATGTTCATTTAATGGCAAAATTTCCTGTGCCTATAAGACTTTAAGTGCTAAAAAAAAAAAAAGATTCCTCTGGACTGAGCTATTTTTACTTTAATATTTGTGCATGGGGACAAGATAAATAAATTATAAGTTTTTATTTTAAATTATTAAATATGAAGAATAAAACTTTATTGGGCCGCAATGCCATAAATGGTACTCTTATTGAAATTAAAGATGGTGAACTTTCTTTTATAGCTAGCTCTTTCTCAAAAAAGACTCACATTACTGAAAAATATAACATGCCCCATATCCCATTTGTGAATAATTCTATTCTGCCTTTTTACTTTCCATGCAGAAAGTTAAAGATTCTTAAGCCTGTCCTTTTTCCCCCTGTTTCTTAACTAATATATACAATTGCAGAATTTAGCCAGGTGTCAAGGGGTGGTTCATGCCTTTATTCTTAGCTACGCAAGAGGCTGAAGCAGGAGGATCACTTGAGCCCAGGAGTTTGAGACTGCAGTGAGTTGTGATTACACCACTGTGATCCAGCCTGGGAAATAAAGTAAAACCCTAACTCTAAGATAAATGAATAAAAAGTGCATTATCCTTAAAATTGTAGACCCTTCTATGTACTGATGAATGAAATAGTCTCCTTTCCTTGCAACTATAAAAGAGCAGATTATGTTTTACATTATAAACTCACTCTGCAGATATTATTTTTAAGATTACTTTGTAAAACACCCAGACTTTAGAGATTGCCCTATGTCCTCCAAAAGTTCTAAAAGTCTGATTCATTGTACTTGATAATCTATTGGTTTGGTGATAGCCCTAAACTGACATTTCTGAAAAATATCCTTTTTTTCCTCACATTTTTTTTTTTTTTTTTTTTAGTTAGAGTCTCACTCTGTTGCCCAGGTTGGAGTGCAGTGGCTTGCTCAGGTCCACCACAGCCTCGACCTGCTGGACTCAGGCGACCCTTCTGCCTCAGCCTTCCAAGTAGCTGGAACTAAAGGCACTCACTACCATGCCCGGCTAATTTTTTTATTTATTGTAGAGACGAGGTCTCACTAAGTTGCCCAGTCTGGTCTTGAACCCCTGGACTCAGGCAGTTCTCTTGCCTTGGCCTCCCAAATTACTGGGATTACAGGCATGAGGTACAGGGATCACACCTGGCCTAAAAAATATCCTTTTTTTTTTTTTTTGAGGCAAGTACAGTAGTACTTTATTTTTATCTTCGGCCTTATGAGATACATTTAATGCCATTCTACTGATGGTAAAGGAGAGACAAAGAAGTTAAGTGTTAATAAGTATTAATTCAAGCCTATTCAGTCTTGAGTTCAAATAAAACCTATGCCAGCCACTACACTATCATGCATGTACAATAGTTTAAAGCATGTTTTTTGAGATGAATTCATAAATGACCTAATTAACACGAGTACCATTTGAAAAGAATTTACATACATATGACTGGTCCTAACTGCTTATGCGTTTGGTCAGTAAGTCTAGCACTTAGTAGTCTAAGTGACTTAGAAAGAACAAGTCTCCTCCTAAAACATGTACATCTTCTCATAATTTTTTAATTATGAGAATTATTTACTATATATAGTTGCACTAAAATTCTTTTTCCCTGAATATATCAGGAAGATCTGCATAGCTTTTCTTTACAAATATATACACATATTCTGCCAGGTTGCCATGAAATCTGCTTACATCTATTTACCTGCTAGCACAGGGGTGGCCATTCTTTATCTGCAGGTTAACAATATTGATTATGAATTCCATTTAATTCCAATATTGATTATGAATTCCAGTTAAGTACTATGCTGTAGGATACTGACTAGTAGTTAATATTCCAGATTCTGAAGTGAGGTGTAGGGTAGTTTACTTGACCTCATTGAAATCTTTAAAATGGCAATAATAATGGGATGTCTTACACAGGGTTGTTGTGAGGATTAAATGAGTTAAATACAGCAAAGGATTTAAGTATCACTGGCACAAAGTAAGTGCAAAAGAAATATCAACTGTTATTGTTGTTTATATTGTTTCCTTTATACTTTTTCTTATATACTTCTTCAGTAATTATCTATATGTTTTAAATTACACTTGTTTGTATAATGAAGACTAACTATACTCATATCTATTTGGTTACATAAATAGATCTCTTTACTATGTTAATGCATTTTTTTATTATAGTATAACTATATGTATGTATTTCTACAATCTGATAGATGATTGATTTATTTAATGATTTAAGTTATTCATTGAGATCCTGCTATGTGAGGTACTGTGCTAGGTTTTGGGGAGATAGTCATGAGCAAAACAAAAGCTCTGTTCTCCAGCTACTTAGAGTAGTGATCTCAAACATACTGTTACATTTCACAACTCTGTCAATAAACATTTTTGAACATGCATGCAAAAATTAATATATATTTGTAAGTGATATACGTCTTTCCATGAGTGTGTTGAATAGATATTATAATAAACACAAACTTTGAATTTTTTTAAAAAGATAAAATAAAAGTAAATTTTTTAATATTCTCTTTCTCTTGGGGTGCATTCCCCTGCTTTGGAGAGGTTTGCTGGCTTGTAATATCAAAGGAGAAACAGATAATCAGGGAAACAAAGAAGAGGGGCTATGTGATGGACAGGATCTCTGTATCAGGAGCCTGAATTCTTCTAGAGGGACAGGAAAGCTTATCTAAGGGAGCAACATTTAAGATAGGATCTGAAGGAAAAGTTTGGGGTTCCCAAAGCAAGAGGATTAAGAGTAGAGTATTCCAAGAAAATTATTTCTAACTAAAAGCATGGTGTGCTCAAGAAACTGAAAGAATGCCAGTGTTGCTGAGGAGGCAGTGTCATTTTAAAATGTTGGAAAAGTCAAAAGAGGACCCGATCACATCAGGTTTATATACTGTTTTAAGGATTTACATCTTAGTCCTACGATTCATAAAGCTCTTCAAGAATTAAAAGAGAAGTAACATATCAAATAATCACCTTTCTAATTCTATTTGTTTGACATTTTTTCCTGGTTATTGCTAAAAACAGGTCTGAAACGGTGCAGATTAACAAAAGATTTTTTTTTAAATCTTATGTAGCAAATTACTGCTTAACACTCTAAAAGCAATCTTATAATAATCATACTGTGATATTTTGCAAAAACAAATATTGTAGTATATTTTGAAAAGTAAAAGTAAGACAAGGATAAATTAAAACTGAAAATGTTTCTCTTATTTTCAAGCAGCATGAAATATATTACCAGGGAACAAATCTATACCACCTACACTTACACTATATTCTCTCTTCAACATATAATGGTTAGCACTTACTTGTGAACATCTTACTCTTGGTCTTAACTCTGTAATTTAAAAAAAAAAATCTAGATTCTAATTCCAGTAATTTTACAAACAACAACAATAATAGTAACAACAATAGCTTACATCATGACTTTGTTCTGAGCACCGTATATGTGTTACTTAATTTAATTCTCACAGTGACTCTACAAAGTAAATACTATTGTTATCTCATTTTTATGAAAAAGGAATTCATAGATGATAGATCCAGTCTGACTAGAAGCCACATTCTTCTTGGCTATTTTGTGCCTTCTCTCAAGAGCTTCTCTATAAGATAGCAATGAATAGTACAAAATTAGAGTCAGAATTACTGGCTCGTGGAAATGACTTAAGTTCTTGTACCTCAGTATTTTTTTTTAAATCCAAGCTTAAAAACCATTTTAAGGGGAGGAACAAGAAGCTGATATTAAATAGCATCTTTTTTCTAGCTACACAGTTAATCAATATTCTGTGAAACATAAGCTATATATCTATTATATGATGCTATATACAAGATACAAAAGTATATATATAGAGAAACATAAAAATATTCTTTTCTGCCTCCTGGAACCCGTACTTATCCAAGGCAGTGATAAAATAACAAATGCATGGAAGAAGGATAAGGGATATAGAAGTTCAAAATTAGAAAAGATTATTTCTAGTCATGTTACCAAAAAGAACATGTGCATTTACACTTTGTCATAAAGAATGACTCCAGTTCAATTAAATTGAGAAGAGTGGGGAACCTGATAATCTTTTAATTGGTGACTGAATGAGCAAACGTGCAAGGCAGAAGTGAGGAGGACAGTCTGAAACAATGAGCAGGCTTATCTAGGGAGAAAAACTAAGTTCTGGAATGTAAAGGGATATGCAGATGGGAAATATGGATATAATGGGTCCTGGTTGCTTTACTAAGAAGTTTCAGATTTATCCCAAGAAATGGGTGACGTACTGAAATCTTTTCCAGAGCAGGAAACTGACAATATAAATGGTCTTTGAAAATGACATGTAGGCAGAAATGAAGCAGAGGGACTTCAGTTAAAGGTCTTAATTAGGAATAGTTTCAGTAATCAGGACATGGGGTAATACAAAGTGGAATTGAGGTGGCCCTCTTGAAATGAACTGAAGGCACACCTTTGAGATATATTTTAAAGGAAGACTTAATAGAACATTGTGTCTATTTAACCAGAGGGGTTAATATTGCACTGCTAAGAATAAATGAGACTCTCTTTATTGTCTTTGATAACTTGTAAGTGATGATTTTCTTTAACCCCTTGACTTTTACATTATACTAGCATTTTATTGATTAAATTCAAGCCATCTCATGATTTTTGTTTAATTATAGTAAAAACCTGCAGAGCATAAATGAGATCAAATCAGACCCAGCTCAGCATATGGTACTTGGTCAATGGCTAGTATTGAAGAAATCTTCTTGGCATAGCTGTTGAATTATTGCCTCTATTAGCAGGTGTTGCAATGAAATGTGCACTGTTATAATAAGCCAGTAAAACTGAAATCTGTTTTGTAGCACAATGGAAACTTGAAAGACTTATAGTTCCTTTTTTAAAAAATGAGACTTTTTAATTCTATAAGTTTAAAACTTCTTTCTCATAATATTGTCTCCATAATATTGTCTTTCACTGCTGTATGTTGTAAGAATTTTCAGAAGCAGATCCTGCATACTTTGTAATTTGTAGCTTTAAAATGTTCACAGAAACTTTTCTACATTTTGATCACATCTGGATCTTGTGCCATATACACAGAAGATATTTTTTAAATATTTCATGATTGAATTTCAAACCACCTATAAGTTAAATTAGAAAAACTAAAAAATTATAATTATTCAATTTTTCTTTGCAGTGATCGGCATGTTGGTAAAATTTATTCCAAATGTTCTTCCTTTCTGGAGTATGTCAGAAAGTCTTTAAAGAAACTTGGATTAGATGAGTCCAAGGTCAGTATATGATTATTCATTATTTTCATAAAGGACAGAAGAATTTCTATGGGGTAATGAAATTGAGATGATACAAAATAATACACCTTGTACCTTTCTCCCATTTGTGAAAAAGTCTAAATTATATTGAAACCAAACATTCTGCATCTTTATTCCATTTTATCCTTCCTATAATTGTAGATAGTTTGCTGTTGTACATTTCCAGAGAGTTTCCTCCTTTAAGTTTATTGAGTTAAAAATGCACCAATTCACAAATCAAAATAAAGTTAAAAAGCAAGACAACAGTACAAATGGGAATTAGAAATAATGGAAAGTTCTAATATCATAGGAGGCCTAAGAGCTAATAATGTATTAACTATGGTTGAAAGCAGAAAGGTAAGCTGGTTGACTGATAGTAATAAATATTCTAACATTGAGGGGAAAAAAACTTTCAGTATGATTCAAATGAGCCAAATGTGGTATACTGTGGTATTTTGAATTGATTATAAATTGAAAATAAGAGTACAATAGGTGGTTAAAGGAATGAAATGGATCTCTTGAAATAGAAAAGTTACACAGGCATGATTAAGCTATTATAATTATTATTAAAATGTATTGTTGAAATTATTAAATAATAATTAAGTTATAGTTAATATATCACTAATTATTATACCAGCTAGTCATTTCATTTCCAATTGCTTTATTACTTAAGCAATTGAACTGGTGTTAGTCAGTTCCCTAACCTGTAAAATGGCTGTAAAAAAATTATAGGATTTAGGAAGGATTAAATAGGGCAATATACATAAAGTTTTTAACACAATGTACATAATAAATGATAACTATAAGATTATTTTAATTTCTACATATGTGCTACTAGTAATAACACAATCAATATGATTCTTTAAAATATTTTTATTTAGTCACTAAAACAGAGACCCTCCTAGTTTTGCATAAATAAATGAGAATAGACATTTATATACTGTACTAGTTACTTTATTTCAGACTTTGTAAGGTTTTTAACATATTGGACTTATCTTCCTTCCAACTGGTTTTGGTGCAGACCTTTAGTGCATATCTTTAATATTTCTGAACACTTTGCCTGTTAATAGATACTATGTTAAGGACATCACAAATGTTACCTCAGTCACTTTTCACAAAAATACTTATAGTAGACAGTTTGCAGTCAGTCTTAACGGCTAATAAAATCTACACAAACATAAAAACCCACAACTCTTCTTGAATCAGTAAGAGAAATGAAATCAGAGGGTAAACTGCTGCCCCCAAACTGTAGAGATAATCAAACATAGAGATTCACAACTTACGCAGAAACCTGCACAGAAATGAGTGCCAGAGTAGGAAAACCTGAACAGTCATTGACAAATTAATGCAAATTGTCATTATTAAAGGCTTACTGTGGACAACTTTAAAATTAAAAACTACAGAGGAAACCAATCATAAGGTGGCCCCCATACTTTTGTGAGTTTTACCTCCGTGGACTCAGTCTGGTTCTGGTGAATATCAGAGAAAAGTCCCCTTGTGCTTCCTGCAAGGGGAGTGAAAAAGTAACCATTTTGAAGTATATCAGAGCACTCTCTTCTTCTTAACAATATCTGCCCTAAACAGAGACAATTTCATCAGAGCCTCACCCGCTATGGTTTTATCAGAGCCTCATTGACCTGGGGGAAGGAAAACATCCAACTCTAGCCAACTCTAACCCTCCATTTAGGACACAGGTGGTGTCCAACTCCAGCCTTCCCTAGCCATGCTTTCCCACCCAAGAAAAAGGAAAAATACTGAGAATCACTGGGCAAGATCATAACACAGAGGCACAGGCTCATTAAAAGACTGAGACTAATCATAGGACTGCAAACCATTTCCCTTCTCTCAGGCCTTACTACCATATCACTAAAGGCTTATTTATAGCTGTTCCTTTTACCCAATACATTATGTCTGACTATCAAGAAAAAAATTGCAAGGCAAAATTTACAGCTTGTAAAAAGGCAAAAATTGCAGTTTGAAAAGACAGAACAGGCATCAGAACCAGATTCAGATAAGGCAAGGAGTTGGAATTGCCAGACCAGGAATTTAAAACAAGGACGATTAATATGCTGAAGGTTCTAATGGGTACAGTAGACAGCATGCAAGAATAGATTGACAATGTAAGAAGAGAGTGAGAAATCCTAAAAAAGAACCATAAAGAAATGCTAGAGATTGACAAAAAAAATGCTGTCATAGAAATGAAGGATTGTTTTGATGGTCTTACTAGTAGACTTGACACAGCTGAGGAAAAAAGTCTCTGAACTTAAGGCTGTATTAACAGAAAATTTGAAAACTGAAAACCAAAAAGAGGACTAAAAAGAAAACAGAAGTAGTTATCCAAGGACTGTGGGACAACTACAAATGGTATAAAATACACATAATGGGATCAGCAAAAGGAGAAGAGAGGAACAGAAGAAGTATTTGAAACAATAATGACAGAAATTTATTCAAATTTGTGTTAGACACCAAACTACAGATCCAGAAATCTCAGAGAACACCAAGCAGGTAAATACCCAAAAACGACACCAAAGCAAATTATTTCCAAACTACAGAAAATTAAAGATGAGAAGAAAATTTTGAGAGAAGCTTGGGGAGCAGGGGACACCCTACCTATAGAGGAACCAAAGTAAGAATTGCATCCAGATTCGCCTCATAAACTACACAAGCAAGAGGAGAATGGGATGAAATATTTAAAGTGTTGAGGGGGGAAAAAAAAATCTCATCGACATAGAATATGTACCCTGCAAAATTATCCTTCAAAATTCAGCACTAGATTATTTGGATAGTTCATTGCTATGATGGGCTGTCATAGGATGTTTAGCAGCATCCCTGGTCTCTACCTCCTAGATGTCAGAAGTATATATACTTTTAAAAGTCTCCAGACAGTGGCAGAATTACTCCCAATTAAGAACCTCTGACTTCAAGCTTTTATCATCTTAGTGATTCCATTTGCAGTCATCTAATGTTCCCTTTATAAACCCCATGTTTTTAAAAAGTGCCATTTTACATTTATAATGAGAAACATGAGGAAGGGAGGGGAATCAAATTTTTTGCAGACACCTGTTAGGTGACAGGATATAAAATTCCCTGCCCTCAAGAAACTTACATTCAACCAGGCACAGTGGCTCACACCTGTAATCCTATCATGTTGGGAGGCCAAAGCTAGAAGGAAAAAAAAAGCTTTAGCCTAGGCAATACAACAAGACCTTGTCTCTACAAAAAAAAAAAATCAAAAAATTAGCCAGGCATGGTGGCATGGACCTGTAGTCCCAGCCACTTGATAGGCTGAGGTGGAAGGATTGCCTGATCCCAGGAAGTCAAGACTGTGGTGAGCCATGATTGTGCCACTGTACTCCAGCCTGGGTGACAGAGTAAAAGTCCAACTTAAAAAAATAGAAGGAAACTAACATTCTACTTAAGAAGAGGGGAAACCTCTGTTATTTTTCTTCCTATCAAAAATCCAGGTTGAGAAATTTGCAATTAAAGTGATTTTTTTGTTTGTTTGTTTGTTTTGAGTTGTAGTCTCACTCTGTCGCCAAGGCTGGACACTTTCGGCCATCATGTCGACCCACTGGGCTCCAGCGATCCTTCCACCTCAGCCTTCCAAGTAGCCAGAACTGCAGGTATGTGCTACCATGCCCAGCAACTTTTTTATTTATTGTAGAGACAAGGTCGCACCAAGTTGCCCGGGCTGGTCTTGAACCTGCGGGCTCAGGCAATCCACTTGCCTTGGCCTCCCAAATTGCAGGGATTACAAGCTGAACTATCAAGCCCAACCAATGTGATTTTTTAAAATTACAGTGAATATATTTCTTGGCTTGTCTTAGAGAGTATGCTTTATACCCTTTGTGCTTCCCTGATTATTAATAACATTTTCATTTCATTCTCAAAAGTGTCCCATTTTGGAAGATAAATTATATGATTTCCTACTTTCAAGGGTCATGCTATCCATATATAATTGTATATCCAAGCCTCATTTCTATGTCAAATCACATCATTAAAGAACCATCCTTCTATGTTCATACCCCTGCAACTACTGTAATTATTTCCTATAGGAATATATTATCAGAACAAGGTTTAACTAGTTTGCTTTTTATCAAGACTTAAAGAAGGAAAGACTGTGTTACTCAACTCTTTGACTGCAAGATATAAAGATTTGCTGGTTTCTCAATAATTGATGAGAAGTTATTCCAGAAATACATACACAACTCTTAAAGAAAGACTGGAATCTGGCAGCTTCGCAAGAACTCAGAAAAGATGTACGACCTGGCCTCCTAAGAATGTAGTTTGTTAATAGGAAGCAGGATTCAAAACAGCCATAGTGAGTGACTTATTGTTGCTTTCTGAACAATAGTGCTTGTATTATAGTGATTATAGCAATTCAGTGCTTACCATTGTCGTGATTCAGCTCCTGAGCCAATTATTTCACTCATTCTCTATCACTTTTTCTCTCATTATTTTTACTTATCTATGTCTTGTTTATTCATGATTATGCTTCCCACTTCCAATAAATCTCGTATATCATTTTAAATCTCCTTACCCCACCCATATACACAATTTAAGAAGATCTAGTTGATTTACTTGATCTCTTTCATACCTATTTGGATGGAGTTTCTGTTCCACACCACTTGATCAGCAATGCTACCACATAGGGTTGTACAGTTTTTATTCTGCATGAGGACACCCAGTTGGCACAAAAGAGACAAAAATTCCAGCCCATCTTCCATGTAAGATCAGTACCTTGACCCAGGACCGTATCCACTCAAAGGAAAGTAGGAAGTCTTTTTCTAATTTTCACAAAGACAACCTGTAGGCTAGCAGCAGGCCTGCCAGAAGTCTCAAAACCCTAAGTGCAATACAATGAGAAAGGTAGAAGGGGGGAAACATGTGGCTTTGGGAAGACCTGTGTATAAGCTGCAGCCTGTGATTCTTTCCCTAAGCAATGATTGAGCAGGAACACAACAAAATACGGTTTGCAATTTGGAAGTGTTCTGAATCTTAACCTATTTGATTCTGGTCATTCAATTAAGACATTATTAAGAAGCTCTTATGTTAACTGAGTTCTGCTACATATAAATAACAAACTACATAATAAATTTCTTTTCACTTTTTCATGATAGGATGATCTTCTCCAAAGAACACTCAACCTATTTCTTTTCTACCTTAGTTATCAGAAAGCTTAACGTTAAGTCTACGCCTGATTCCAGCAACTGTCCTTTTAACTAAGTTATTATGGCATCATGCTCTTTTCTCTTGAATTATATACCCCTGAGAGCTTATTTTTGTAATGGCATAATTGATATTATACTTTTAGTCCTCATCGCATACGCACCTCAATTTTTTTTTTTTAAATAAGCATATTATAAATACTTTTGTTTCCTGTAACTTTTGATTGCATAGATTGAGAGCAATTACATTTGGGGGGAAAAAGTTAACAATTATACTTCTCTCAAATTGTGCTCAAAAACTGTATGCCAAAATTTTGCTCAAAGCCTAAGCCTAATAATATTTAATGCCAAGTGCACAGATGTTAAAAGATGTTCTCATTAATTAATAGAAAAGTGTCACATAAGTCTAATTCTATGTAAGAACAGCCACATTGTTTATAAAAAGTATCTTTATTCTCCCTGCTAACCACAGAGGAATATAAGGTATACAAATGTCTCCCTGGCAGCCAACAGCTCTAGGGAGTAGTAGAAGATATTATCATTGAAAGAATACGGACAAATATGGAAAATACATTATACCTTTTATTTACTTTTTTACTGTAAGAAAGGAAAAATGAGAGCCATTTATTTGTCTTATTAATACTGCTATCAATATATGAGAAAACAATTTTTGTCATTATTTTAGATTATTAGAATTACTGAAATAAATACAATCTGAAAATGACTTGTTATATTATTTACACACATTGAGTGTAAGAAGAATGTTTGTTTGGCATTTTTCCAAAACTAGCATTCTTCAGGTGAACAATAAACCTATAAGGAAGAATAAAGAGAAAAGTCATGCTTATCACTAGACAAAATAAATGTACTTCATAAAAAGATTGAAGAATTAAAGTTTGAAATAATAGGCAGATGAAAGTCAAGGAATGATGAATTTTATTGAAAAGCTGAACATATGCTTATATCCAGAACTTTAACACTTGAAACTCTTGAAGATTAGATCAAAGTGGCCGAGTGTGTGAAACATGTTGGATACTAACACATATACAGTCTAATTCATAGGCTATATTAGAGTTAAAATAACTGTCAACTAATGACACTGAAAGTGAGAGGTGGGTGTCTTTTGCTTTGAAGAAGCTTTTCAGTTTGATGAGGTCCCACTTGTCTATATTATCTCTTATGGCATGGGCTTTTGGGGATTTTAATCAGGAATTGGTTGCCTATTCCACATGATCTCACTCAAAAGTGAGTCCTGAACATTTATCCTGATACTACAAGAGAAGGATTGACAGTAGCAGGACAATGCCAGGGGAGGGAGGAGGGAGCACGTAACATCAGTAAGGTTGTCTGATCCCAAACCAGGAGAAGTAAGGATCAGTAGGCGACCCAAACTTCACCTGTACAATGACTACTTATATACCTAATACTGAATTGTACCCCACATCTTTAAAATAAAAATAATACAAATTTTTTTAAAAGTGAGAGGGTTCAGGGAGACTAAAGCACCTGAGTATGATTTCTTAATTACTGTCCTACTCTCCAGTTTCTCTTTATACTGGTTATCTCCCTGTACCTGCTTCACAGCCCAAGTTGGGGTTTTACTATATGGCTTAATCAATACTAGTTCCTTTTTCTAGATATAGGGATAGAGCAACAGAAAGCAAACAGAATTAATGACCAATATTCCCAGTTGCCATCTCAGTTTAAAAGTTCATGTCTGTACTTGCCTAAGTATGATCTATGCCAGTCAGTATGCCTCAGTTCTGTTGCCTTCCTTTACCTCCAGGAAGTTGACCCCTACATAGGCTCTCACTGACTTTAATGCTCTATTATGACATCTATAAAATGAGACCATGAATATATGTATCTTTTTTTAAGTTTGGAAGTATCTTTTTTAAAATTAAGTTTTAATTTCCTTTCACATAGATGATGATCACCTGTGCCTAAGAATAAAGGACATTTTTGGCACCACCATGAGGCAGTTGTCACACTCAACCAATTTATCTTGGATACCATATAACCATCTAATGATTAGACCATACTTAGATTTCCTTGCTTATCACAATAATCTCTTTTTAAAAAATTAAGGGTGGGCACAGTGACTCAACCCTGTAATCCCAGCACTCTGGGAGGCCAAGGTGGGGGGATTGTCTGGGCCCACAGGTTCAACAATAGCCTGGGCAACTTGGCGAGACCTCATCTCTAAAGTAAATCAAGGGGTACCTGCATGATCAATGTTTGTATACCTAACCCTGAATTGTATTCCACATCTTTACAATAAAAATTAAAAAAATAAAGAATAAAAATAAAATAAATCAAAATTTAGCCGGGCATGGTAGTGCACGCCTCTAGTTTCAGCTGCTTGGAAGGCTGAGGTGGAAGGATCTTCTGAGCCCAGCAGGTCAACGCTGGGGTGTCCATGTGCACTCCAGCCTGGGCGACAGAGTGAGACTCCAGCTCAAAAATAAAAAAAAAAGAAATGTCATTACTAATCATGAATTGCATTTGGTTGAAATATTTCTTGAATCTCTTTTTTTTTATAGATTGTGGGTACAGGTGTATGTTTGTTACATGGACGTATTGCATACTGGTGGGAATTGGATCTCTATCTCTGGTGTCTCCAAATAGTGAACATTATACCTCATAGGTAGTTTTTAAACCTTCATCCTCTTCCCTGCCTCCCTGCTTTTGGTATTCCCAGTGTTTATTATTTTAATCTTTATGGCCATGGTACCCATGTTTTAGTATATCTTAAAGATTGATGTTAAGATTAAGTGAGATAGTATCTTCATCTTACAGTTTCTTTATACTCTAATCTAAGGAGACTGATTTTTGTGTGTTTGATATAAAAAGCTGATTAAAGCATGAAATCACTTTTTAAAATTATTTTGCTTTCTTTGTTAGACATGGGATTTTTTTTTTTTAATTGTGTCAGTACTTTAAATATATTTTGCCATTCTTTTCTGGCCTGTAAAGTTTTGTGGAGAAATCCCCTGTTAATGTAATCAGTATTTACTTATATATGTTACTTGATGTTTTTCTCTTGCTGCTTTTAGAATTCTTTGTCTCTGACTTTTGACAGTTTTATTTTAGTGTGCTTCAGAGAGGAACTATTTGGGTTGAATCTAGTTGGGGTCCCTTGCACTTCCTAGACTTCCACGTTTATCTTCCAAGACTTGGGAACTTTTCAGCTATTTATATTTCATAAATGTGTTTTCTGCACCTTTTTTCTTCTTTTCTCCTTCTAGAATGCCCATAATGCAAATTCTGTAGGCTTTTGTTCTAGTTGTTTCTCTGCTTGTGTTATTTCAAAAGACCTGTCTTCAAGTTCAGAAATTTGTTCTTCTTCTTAGTCTAATCTGTTGTTGCTCTCAATTGTATTTTTAATTGTATTCATTGAATATTTCAGCCGTAGAATTTCTGTTTGTTTATTTTTTATATCTACTTAATTTATCAAATAATGATTTGGTTTTTGTATTTTATTGACGTTTCTGTCTGTATTATAGAATTCTCTTGTACCTTACTGAGTTTTCTTAAGCTTATTATAATTCTTTTTCTGACATTTCATATTTTCCTTATATTTGGGGTCTGCTACTAGAGAATTATTGTGTTTCTTTGGAGATGTTGTCATGTTTCCTTCTTCATGTGTGATGTGTCCCTATGTTAGTTTTTATGCATCAGGTTGAAAGGTTGCTTTTTCCAGTTTTATAGAGTAGGTTTAATAGGGAAAGACTTATTTATATGAATGGGTCTTTCCTTAGCCAGTGGAGCACACAGGCTATGATCCTAGGTGGACACAGTAGTGTAGTCTCCATGTAGTTTCTAACACTGTAGTGCATGCAAGTGATGTTTGTGTCTCAGTGTCCTAGGCTAAGAGAATTTGTGTCAGTGATTGGCACAGCTTTCCAGGGTATGGCCTCACCAGGCTGTTTCGTAGGTTTGGGTGTGCATACATGCACTCAATGGGTCAGCCAACTTAAAGCTGGGGCTGTGGCTATTGGGTGTTACTTGGGCCAGAAGTACAACCATCCTGGAGTTGTGACTCCCAGTAGAGGCCCATGGAGCTGTTTCTCAGGTCTGGCATGTGGGCACACAGCTGCTTGGCTGAACTGTGGGCATGTTTTCCATGGGTGAACTTTGAGGCTCTCAGGCCTGGGACATGGTTGCTCATCTTCTCTGCTAGCCTGGGTGTGTGTCTGCTGGAGGAGGTCCCCTGAGGCTGTTTTTCAAGCCTGAACTGCAGGCACAAGGCTGCTCATGGGACTGTTTTCAGACTCGGGATGCCAGCTCACAGCTACCTGGCTGGCCTGAGGCATGTCTGCTGGGAATAGCTGACAGGTATGCTTCCGAGGTCTGCATTGCAAGTGCACAGCTGCTCAGCTAACCTAGGGTATGTCTGCTGGGACCGGCCCACAGAACTGCTTCTCAGACCGGAAACAGGTGTGCAAGGCTGCTCAGCTGGCCTACAAGTGACCCCAAGGACCGTTTCTCAGGTCTAGGTCCTGGGATCACAGATACTTAGCCAACTTGGGGACTTATCCTCCAGGAAAAACCTACAGAACACATTTACAGGCCTTAATTAAGAGGACAGGGCCATTCAGCAGGCTAGGGGTTTGTCTGCGGGGATGGGGCATAACAGGGCTTTCACAAGGCCTGACTGTAGGTGCTTAGAAGCTCAGCTGGTCCAGGTGCATGTCAGTTGCTTTAGAGGCTTGAGGGTCTCTTTCCCTCAAAGGAAGGGTATGCAGCAGTTTGGCTGGCTTAACGATGCATTTGTGCTAGGCTGGGCCACCAGACTGTCCTTCTGGCTGAAGGTGAGAACAGCAGGAATTAATTTCCCTGCTGTGTACGACCAGAGTCACAGCTGATCTTGGGCCCAGGCTTCACGCAGGTTGGATTGAGGCATGCAGCCACCTGTGTGGGCTTGGTAGAATGAAGATGGAATGCCAATACTGGAGAGGTGCAGTGTCTACTAGCTCCCAAAGAAGTGCATACTCTGAAGGTTTCTCTAGTTTTAAAATGGTGCTATGTTGCAGTAGCTTGGCTCACAGGGGTCTAGGTGCAGGGAAAGTGCAAACGTTATACTCCTAATCTGGGACAATGCACCTGTGAAAATTCCCAGCAGCTTTACAAACTGGACTCAAGGCTTGTGTGGACAATGGGGTTGTTTTGTAGAAAGGATTGTAGGTGTTTGCAGTGGCAATGGGGGCTGGTGGGGTTCTTCAGCTTACCTTTTCCCTACAATGGAAATTATCTCCTGACTCTGGACAGGTCTGATCTAGGAAGGGAAGATGGTGCTACAGAGGCCAGGTGTCTCCATTTCATGCTGCTCTCCTGCTCCCCGTCCCACCACCACTTCCCGCCCCCCCAACCCCAGCTTCCAGTCACCACTGGTGCATCTCCACTCTCCAGCACTCTCCCTTCAACACTGTACTAAAGTCTTATCTGACTATTCACTGCCTTTCTTCTTTCTTGTGGGGGGTGACAAACACCAGGCATCTCTAGTCAGCCATCTTGCTGATACCACTCTGTATTGTTATTTTTTTTGTTTTTGTTTTTATTTTTCTGGGTATTTTTGATCTATGGGTGATTGAATCCATAGATGCGGAACCCACAGAAACAAAGGGCCATTTTTACACTTTTTAGTTACTAAACTACTGAGCTAAGAACAAGACCATTTTAATTTGTTTTGTTTTTTTGTACACAAGTTTGCATATGTCTTCACTGTTTGGAGCTCTGTCTTTTTTGCATTAAACCTACTTATAATACATAGTCTATGATATCTAGTTTTGGTTCATTTAAAGGGACACAAAAAGCTTTTTTTTGTTTTTCTTTTTTTAATAGGAAAGGAAAGATAGTTGTTCTCCAACTTTTTCTCTTCAAAATCACTCAAAAGCAACAAATCAAAAGAGAAACAAACACAAATTCCTTCTTTGACAAAATCAGAAGGAATTTTAAATCTCAAACTATGTGTATTATGAAGCACAATGAAGCTAAAAGAGAGATGCAGAAAGATGCCAAGAGGAAATACCCAGGGTTACTGATCTTAGACAAAGCCAACAGGACACAGTTGCCTAAAGTGTCATATCCTGAAGAACAGTCTGAAACAAACACAACTGATAACAAAAGAGAAATAAAGAATATAGAGATTCCAAGAATCACATTGAAAAGTCATGTTTGTAGGAAGCAGGATGGAAAAGATTATGAGTTCTGAGTTATCCTGCAGCTACTCATCTCAGGATGGTAGAAAGAAGACTAAAGGCTGTAACTCACACACACACACAATTTTGTGATATGGGAATGTGTAATTACTGCCTTGAAGTGCAATCCTGGATTTAGTCCAATATTTTCTACTGCAAAAGTTTGGTCCAGCAGGTACTCATTTGATTCAAAAATGGGCAAAATTTTTTAAAGGGTGAGGGGTATGTAATCTTTATGGGTTCTTTACCAGAAGGGGAGATTTTTTTTTTTTTTCCTGGAAAGGTTCACAAAAATTGGATGATACAAAGCCTTACTTTTTGCAGTTATCTAGTATACTTCTTAAATTCAAAATAAACTTAGGCAATAATTAAAAAATAGGGGCTTTGAAAAAATAATAAATTTATTTAGACTTTGCAAAGAAATCTGAGTATAACTTTTTTAGAATTTTTTATTCTTTTTATACAGTCTTTCATATTTGTTTTGACTATATGAAATTGACAGCAGTTTCTTTTGGTGACTTTTCTTTATCAAGCCTTTCACAAAGGCATTGAATTTATAGAAATATCTTTTCCTTTACTACCATATTTTATTGGTTATGTAACATTTATTTATATTACAGATTGACTCATTCTTCATCTAAAATATTAGGACCAGAGTGTTTCGGATTTTGATTTTTTTTTTTTATTTTGAAATATTTGCCTTATATACTGTACTTGCCAATTGAACATCTCTATTCTAAAAATCTGAAATGTTCCAGTAGGCAAAATACCTTTGAGTGTCATGCTGGCACTCAAAAAGTGTTCAGATTTTGGAACATTTTTTATTTTGAATTAGGGATATTCAACCTGTATAATATTACAATAATATAACTGACATAACAGGTTCAGAAATAAGCTTAGTTGACTCAATAAACATAAAGTTAATCTAGTAGGAGCAAAAACATGTCAGTGAACTGGAAAATGTCCTACAAAGTAGGAGGGTTCAATGTACCATAGGTATCTGTTTTAGAAAGAAAGAAAATTATAACGTTAAGTCAATATTACAGAAAATATGAACATATGCTTTCCTATTGTCTCTGAATTATTCTCAAGGATATATAGTTTTAGATACAGCATTTTACATTTTAATTTTAGTCAAAAAATGTTTGTGCTCCTCCTATTGCCCTAAACGTCATAGTAGCAAGTGAAATTATTTCCTCATTAACTGTTGAAATTAAACAAAATTAATAGGATGTTATTAGTGGTTTTATTTGTGATATGCTGAATAACCTCTATCAGTGTAGAAGATTTAAGTGAATATAGATTTATGTTGACTTGCTTTATAGATCCTTTCAGAGGGAGCTCTTCAAATACCTGAGGTTGCTTTAAGTTGATATCATGTTTATTTTACTTTAATTATATGCTTGATAAGAAAATTATTTTTAACTATTATTAAATTTAATTCTGTTTTTGATCCTGAAGCTGCCAGAAAAAATTATATTGAACTACTACGAGAAATATAAGCCTCGAATGAATGAGCTGGAAGCTTTTAATATGGTAAATATCAGAGTTAAACGTATTAAATTGGATATGTTGCTAGACTTGAATAGGGTCCTATTAAATTCTATTATGGGGCCAAGCAATCTATGTTGTTTTTCTGTTACTGTAGAAAAACTGTTTTGGATCATTTCCTATTTTAGAACTATATTAGGTGTCAGTAATGTCATAAAGAGAACACATGGTAGATTTCTCTTAAAATGTATTATAAGTGCACAAAAAGAAGTTTCAGAGTCCTTTGAACACATATTGGTTTCTATGTAGTTATTTCACAAGCATTCCTTTTAATGAATTTCATTCTTATTGCCTCTTTAAAAACTTTCTGTCACATGTGATTGCTTCTTGGATTCTACCTCAAAGTCACTTAAAGGACATTCTTTTCAAACTATTATTAAAGAAAACCTTTTGATCTCTGCAGTATTCATTTTCTGAAGATATACATGGGCATTGGAGATTTGGTTCATATAAACTTCTGTAGATATATGTTTTCTTAAACATAATTGTTAGGGAAATGAGCTAGACTTTTTTTTTCTTTTTTTTTTTAAGTACCACCATCCTATATCTAACTTTTTCTTTTAGTTGAAAGTTGTTCTGGCTCCTTGTATAGAGACATTGATTCTTCTGGATCGACTTTGCTACCTAAAAGAGCAGGTAAATTCTGTTATTTTTAAATTCATAACAAATATCTTTACTAAATATAATAATATGGATCCACTTATACCTAAGATAAGGTCCTCTCATATAAAACTAGTAGGAAAACTTTTTTCATTATATTGTTATAGTTTAAATATTCATTCCATCTCTTTTTAAACATATAAGCATATGTACAACAGATGTTTTCAGCAAAACTGCTATAATAAAGTTTACTTTTTTTAATTGTATGGTAATTACTATACACAGACAGTAAATATAAACCACCATATATGACATATTGTATAGCTAAAATCAATAAATACCAGACATAAAATATCTTGTATACACATTTTATTTTGTAAGAGTTTGTCTTTTAATTCACTTTTGGATTTTTGGCTGTATGGATTCTGTAGAATAGAAACTTCTTTCTGATTAATGACGTTCCCTTCTGTTTTTTCACAATCTTACTTGTTTTATCTATGTTGAACGACAGAAATATTGTCTTTTGGATTGTCTTCAGGGAAAATAGTTTCTGAAGATTCTACTCTGAACTGTGATCAAAATAAAGTTTGGTGAACTGTTTAAGTTAAACCCCTTCATGGACTCACCTGACAATTCTACTGTAAACTCCTTATTTTAAATATTTTATCATATAGGGAGCTTTATTTTTTTCTTTTCAGCAGGCTGCTTAGAATAAATGGATGTTAATAAATGTTTGTTTTGTTCTAATTTGTATTTTTATGAAGAAAGGCAGTTTTTAATACTTAAATAATGATGTACTTTCCTAAGTTGTCAAGTAACTTCACATCACTGAAAAGCTTTGATTCGCAAGTTGTTAGGGGACAGAATCAGAACCTGTTTTACCAGATTCTGATATCTCTTTTCAAAACAATTTTCAATTGTATTGGTAAGTGACACAGTACTCACAAAGATTGACAACTTGTAAAGAAATTATATAAATGTTAATTTGTAATATTTTAAATGGTATTTTGTTATAAAAGTAAAACATTTATGTTACAAAACATAATACAGAGAACATAAAAATCAAAAGAGTCATAATTCCCACATTTCAGCTTAGTCTATTAAATTTTTTAAACATTTTCTAATGAATCATAAATACAGGTATGTCTTGTATACATATATGTACATATTATTTATACTTTAATTTGTATTAGAATTATAACATTTTATTTATTGTAATATTTTATTTATTTCGAATGAAATATAAATATTTCATTAAATGTATGATAGAAAGTGAATATTTTACCATCAAATAATTTATTTAACTAATTGTCATTTGTTATTGCCACTTCCCATTTTTTATGATCACAGCAAAAAATAAGCTTGTAATGTACTCTCTATGTACATCTTTAATTATTTTCTCAGAAATAATTAGTGAAATTACAATTTCACTCAGATGGTGAAATTGTAATTGTTAATTTGATCTAACAAAAAATAATTTTCCTTTATTTGGTTTTTATATAGTTTTTATATTACAATATGTAATCTGATTCATCACTCCTGTTTTTTCTTTAACAAATGGTTGTATATCTGAATCACTTGTCAATTTGCAGGAAGATATTGCATGGTCTTCACTTGTGAAGTTGTTTGATCCTGTGAAATCTCCCAGATGCTATGCTGTTATTGCTCTGAAGAAACAGCAATGATTTCAAATGAAGCAAATTAGATGATGTATCTGTTAGTGGGACCTGTTGCTAAGATGGCTTTTCTAAACAGTTATATCGTTTTATATAAATATTTAAAAGTTATTGCTATATTTTTAAATAAATAATAAAGTAATGGCTAACAACAGAAAGTCATAATCCATTTTTCCATTACCAAAGCATACATTAATGAAACAAGAACCCACAATAATATTATAAAAGGGTTATGAAGGGTTTACCTACATTCCTGAGTTAGTATGTCAGTAGAACATTATAATCTGAGCCTTAATTCCTATTCAATATTTGAGACCCTTTATATATGCTACATATCACATTTTTACTTTTATTGACTTAAATACAGTAAGAGGTACAGGCAGTTGATGCTGAAGATCATTTGAATTTTTGTCTGCATTTTAGAAGGGTTTTCTGTGTTATCAGGAGGGGGGAAAAATCTACATTTAAAGGAAAGAAATACCCAGTAGCCACTCAGAAATTAAAAGGTGCCTAATATAAAGTTCATTTTATACTGTGTTGTAATATAAATTACATGGGGTAATATTTTTTGCCCTTAAAGGAACATGTTTCTTATAAGTGAGATATTCTTTTTAAGGATTCTTGTGACTATTTATCTTACTAAAATAAAGTGATGGATTGTCACTTAATGGAATTACCTTATGCTCTGTAAAAAGCCAATCTGAGCAAATCAAGAGTGACTGGAAGGAAGTCAGCACCCTGCCCACTGTGAAATAAGTTTCTTCCATTAGCAGAAAACTTGAAGATTCATATGCAAACATAGAGATGAACAGCTGGGATAAAGCTTCCATTATTCTCAGCTAAAGAGATTTTATAAAATTTTCCAAAGCAGAAAAAGTAATTGCTTTTTTAAATTCTGGAGCTCATACACAGATAATAAGAATAATTATTTTACCTTGAGTGTGCAATGAATAGCTATGTGAATATTCAGATTCTTTGTATGGCTAGTGCAATCCTGGAAAATAAGTCATTTTTTAAGCTGTGTTTTTTGTTTTTTGCTTTTTTGTTATTGTTTGTTTGATTTTGCAAAATTTCAAATCCAGAAGTGGAGAGTAGATATAAGGAATCCCCATGGACTTCATCACAAACTACAACAATCATCAACATTTTACCAATCTTGTTTCATCAATACACACATGAACATGCACATGAACATCCACTTCAGCTGGAAAATTTCAAAGCATATCCCTGGCAGTTTGTTATTTCTTATAAACACTTTAATATACATTTCTAACAGTTAAGGATTTTTTTGATAATGACATCTATAATTGTTTTCATTCACATATCTGTAGTTGGCTCAAAAAAGTCTTTTACATCAGTTTCTTCAATTCAGAATTGAAACCATGTTATCACCTTTGGTTTGTTAATGTGTCTCTTAGGATGTTTTAAATATATAATATAATAGTTTCCCCTCCATTTTAAAATTCCATACCATTTTTATTTTTTAAAAAACCAGTTTGTTTATTCTATAGAATATCCCATTTCTGGATTCATCTGATACCTTTGAAGACCCATTTAATACAACCACCTGTCCCAAGTATTTCCTGCAAACTGTTAGATTTAGGAATTTGATCAGATTAAAATTACTATTGTGTGTTTATTTAGTTAGTTTTATGTGCTTTCTATTGCATCACATCAAGAGGCACATCACGCTGGGCTGGGTGGCTCAGCCAGTAATCCCGCGCCTTGGGAGGCTGAGGTGAGTGGATTGCCTGAGCCCGCTGGTTCGAGACCCACCTGGGCAACTTGGTGAGACTTCATCTCTACAATAAATAAAAAATTAGCTGGGCGTGGTAGCGCGCTCCTGTAATTCCGGCTACTCGGAAGGCTGAGGCGGAAGGATCGCCGGAGCGCAGCAGGTGGAGGCTGCGGTGGCCAGGAGCAGCCACTGCACTCCAGTCTGGGCAACAGAGTGAGACTCCAACTCAAAAAAAAAAAAAAAGAGGCACATCATATTTGGTTGTCCTATATTTAGTGATAGTAAAATTGATCAGCAACTTTGGTTGTTATGAACCTGACTTATCCAGTATAAAGTTTCTCCATCAACTTTCTTTTTAATAACTTTAGCAGCCAGTGGCAAAGATAGAAAACAAGAAGTAAGAAAGAAAAATCCACAGACTATGAGTCGGTTTGTCATATCCCTGCTGATTGGCTGAGAATCCTCCCCAGTTTCAATTCTTCTATTGCATTATTTCATGCTAAATTGCCGTTTTGTTTAAGCATGTTGTGATTTCATTCTATTGTTTGCTGTATTGAGTAACTATTTCAGAAAGAGCAGAAAGCCTTCCGGTCTATTTTTTCTTTTATAATTTCACTTTCTATGTTAAATTTAAATTCTTTTTCCTACTACCCAGGTATTTATATAGATTCATTTCTCATTATAATAAAGAAAAAGCTTAATATGTATAGAACACTGTTTAGTATAGCAAAGTAAATTGAACTGTTTCATCAGCAAGGAAATATTATGGTAATTTTCTTATACTTTAAACAATTGCCAAAATTGTATTTACCCACTAATGTTTTCCATTTTTATTAACTAGTTAAACATGCAACTCAAGCATCAAGTTAACATGAGACAATTACACTGAATATTAATATTAATAAAATATAAAATAGAATATTTTAACAAGACTATAGCTTTGTACACATGAATCTTATTGGAATGTTTGTAGACTCTTGTCTCATAAAAACTGCTCTTTGCCGGGCTCGGTGGCTCAGCCTGTAATCCCGCGCCTTTGGGAGGCTGAGGTGAGTGGATTGCCTGAGCCCGCGGGTTCGAGACCTACCTGGGCAGTGAGACCTCATCTCTACAATAAATCAAAAAATCAGCCGGGCGTGGTAGCGCATGCCTGTAATTCCGGCTACTTGGAAGGCTGAGGCGGAAGGATCGCCAGAGCCCAGCAGGTCGTGGCTGCGGTGGCCGGAAGTGGCCATTGCACTCCAGTCTGGGCGACAGAGTGAGACTCCAACTCAAAAAGAAAAAAAAAATGCTCTTTGAGAACTAGTTTAAAGGTTAGTTCAAGAATGTGGTACATTGACATGAGTACCAGTTCTGACAAGTTTTGAGTAGAGCTAAAGTGAGATGACCCTTAACATCTCAGAACCTAATTTGTAAAATAGAGTTTTGTTTAATATTTATTAAATATTTAGTGAGCTCCTATAATTTGGTTAATATTTATTAAACATTTATTGAACGCTTATCATTTGTCAGAGATTATGCTAGATATTGGCAGTATGGAGACAAACAAGATAGATTCCTGTCTTCAAAGAGCTCACTAGTGAGAAAGATAAACAATAAAATTACTGATTACAGTAGTTATAATTGTCAGGATCAGAGCTGAGAGGTTCAGGATATAGGATTCTGAGAGGTTCAGGATATAGGATTCTACAGGGTGTCTTCAGATAATTAGACAAGGGAAAGAGGAATTCAGTAATACTAGTATCATAGTTTAGATTCATGGGAGTTAAACTGTTTTGTGTCTTTGGGTGAATTACTTAACTGTTTAGTGTGCCTCAGTTGTCTCACCTATAAAAAGAACTTAAAAATAGAACCTACTCATAAGACTGTTATGAAGATTAAATTAATATGTTAATGAACTCCCTCAAACTTTTATCTCCAATAAATTATTACTGAAATGAAACTAAGTTATTTGAACTTACTGCAATAAGAGGACGCTTCTTTGAGAATCTAGACAGTGTCTTTGAAGGAAGAAATTAGGAGAGGACATTTATAGGATACAAAGGTCTGAGCTCAAATGTGCAGAACAGACTGGGATTTGAAAAAGTTTATGACATAAGAGTTTAGGATTCGTATATATAAAAATACAAGGGTAGCCAGGCTCGGTGGCTCAGCCTGTAATCCCGCGCCTTTGGGAGGCTGAGGTGAGTGGATTGCCTGAGCCCGCGGGTTCAAGACCCACCTGGGCAGCGAGACCTCATCTCCACAATAAATCAAAAAATCACCCGTTCGTGGTAGCGCGCGTCTGTAATTCTGGCTACTCGGAAGGCTGAGGCGGAAGGATCGCCGGAGCCCAGCAGGTCGAGGCTGCGGTGGCCGGGAGCGGCCACTGCACTCCAGTCTGGGCGACAGAGTGAGACTCCAACTCAAAAAAAAAAAAAAAAAGTACAAGGGTCTTGAAGCAAACTTTGATAAGTAAGCTTGCTTGATAAGTGAGCTCTTTGCCAGGATGAGAAGATTGTTCATCTGAGATAAATTAATATATGAGAATTTTCTGAAACAAGCAATGAAGTTATCTATTGATATATACAGTCTTATCAACCCTGAGCAAAGTTTTTCTATAACAAACAAATAAATCATGTTGAAAGAGGTGGTTTCAATTCTTAGACTTAATACTTCTGTCATACTGATGCAGATGGTTGCAGTTCTGTGTAAAGCACTTAATTCCTGGCACATAGTATAAAAGCAGTAATTGTATTTGTTAAGTGTCCTAGAGTGACAGAAATGGGGATCTAACCATATTTATAACATGAATTTTGTAGGAAAAAAATGTTTCCTAAATTCGAATCAAACAACTTACAAATAAATTTGTAAAGTCCCTTTTCGAAATCTGGGGAATTGTTTACACTTTCAAGTGGATTTGATTATTGGATGAAAAACATTACATTACACACAGTAATTAGATTAGTGATATTGCTTGCTGAGATAATCTATTATCTTCAGGTTGTTATTATATTTATTTCTGGGATGATTTCTGTTTACTATATATTTCTGTCTCCTTTAACTTAGTGATTGTATGTGTAGGTATAAATCCAGGGGCTGATACCAAAAGGTGTTTCCACATTACATGCATCTAAAGATTGTTGTTTGTGATTCTAGTCACTGTGCATAATAATAATTATTATTTATTATTATGTATTGTTATTATTCCTTCTTAACATGCACAGTTATTGCAAAGTCTTTGTCATGAAGCATGCTGTCCCTTGTCTTCCTAGATGACTAATGAGCTAAATTGACTGCTTTTTTTTGTTTTCTAGCTTTCTATTTTTCTCCATTTTTTGAAATTTCTTTTCAAAATACAAGGAAACACATTTTGTTTAAATCTCTCCAACTGTAATTTGTTCTAAAACCATGAAAGAGTATTGCTGCCATCAACTATTTGCAAATAAATACAGCCCAGAGGCATGCTGTAACAATAGATACAGGTAGACAGGCTTCTAATCTTAAATTTATTATGACTTATCCTACCTAAATAATTAATGTTTAGGAGACCTAAAATTGACAAAAATGACTAAAGAATATAGATAAGATTTTGAGAATAAATCCATGTACCTTCCAAAAAAATCTACTGCAATTCTGCCACTCAAACCATGGTGGATCATATTGTTCAAAAATTATGAAGCGCCTTTCTTTATCCAGTACCTACCACAGTGCCTGCAAAATAAAATGCTCATGATGGGTATATGCTAAGAGAATGTATCAGTTTTGCCTTAAGTCATTTACCAATATGTTCTATAGAAAATGGTATCTGATGGATGTCTGTTTTCATATACTAGCAAACATTGGTTTTTGCTTAGGCCCTATCCTAAGCCCTTTTTATGCTTTAACTCATTACAACCTCACAACTAATAAAGTAAGTCTGTCATTATCCTCATTTTACAGATTAGGAATTGGCAGAAGTAAATATTAATCTTATCTAAAAAAATAAGAGAAACTGCAGAATAGAAATAGGCCCACAGGACTTCCATATATTTCAATTGTGGGACATCAAAGATAAAAGACTGAGATTTTGGTAGAAAATTGGAAGCTATCAAATATCGCATGGAAATTCTAGAAGTAAAAAAAAATTATCAACCAAAATTAATTTAATGGATGGATTTAATATCAATTAATCATAGCTGAAGTGTTAATTAGTGAACTGAAAGAAAATTCAGAAGTAAATATTCAGAATGAAGCACAGAGACAAAAAAGGATTTTTTAAAAATCGGAAGACAGGATAAGACATATAGACTGAGAAAGTCTAACATAAATGTAATTGGAGTCCCAGAAGGCAAGTAAGCAGAGAATGAAAGAACTAATATTTAAAGGGATAAGGAGTAAGAATGTGTTTAAATTGAAATACAAAAAGCCACAGATTCATGAAACAACATTTTTAAAAAAGAAAAACATAAAGATATATTAAAACTACTAAAAGAAACCAGAGACAGCATGAATATCTAAAAAAAAAAAAAAATGGCAAGGAGTGGGGGGAAAAACCACATTATCTACAAAAAAACAACTATTAGACTGACAATGGACTCCTCAAAAGAAACAATGACACCAGGAGGGAAGTGAGCAAAATCTCTAAAATACTGAAAGTACACAGAATTCTGCACTCAGTAAATATGTCTTTCAATAATTAAGTTGAAATAAAGACAGCTTCAAATGAGCAAAACCAGAATTTTAAAAAACATATCTGCACTAAATGAAATACTAATGGGCATTCGTCAAACAGGAAGGAAATAATTTCAGATGGAGGTTTGTAAATGAAAGAAGAAAGGAAGAACAATAAAAATGTTAAATGATGAAATTCAGGTGAATATTGATATATAAGATAATAATGTGGGAAAATTCAGATACATACAATTTAAATACTAATTCTGGGAGTAACTGTATGTTCCAATCAGATAGAAAAAGCAAACACAATACAAAGATAAAAGATTTGAACGGTAAAATAAGTAAAACTGACTTAATGGACAAATATAATACACTGCACCCAGCCAGTAGAGAATATGTAATTTTTTTACGCACAAACGAAACTTTAAAAAATTTGTGTGCTGGGTTTTAAAGCAAATTTCCATAAATTTCAAAAGCTTGAAATAATAAAGAATAGAATATTTACAACCCTCCATCTGAAATTATTTCTTCTGGCCAAAATGTATTAAAATTTTAAAAATTGCATTAAAGATAAGTAGAAAATTCCTATTTGCTTTGTATTTTAAAGTTATACAGCTAAATAACTTTGAGAACAAAGAAATTACAGTGGAAATCAAAATATTTTGAAATGAATAATAAAAACATAATTGTATTATAATGGAAAATTTTACATGATAACCTATATGTTGAGCTAAAACCATGCTATGTGAAAAACATTACCTCTGAATACAGGAAAGAAAAATACTGAAAATCAGAAGATTTATAGTGAAAGAAAAGAGGGATTAACTCATGCAAAAATTGGTTCTCGGATAACTAATAAAGTGGACACAACTCTTCCAAGACTTACTATTTAAAAGAATAAAACATTTAAATAACCACTATCTGGAATGGAAAGGAAATATTGCTATAGATCCTACAGAAATTAGAACAACTTTGTGCCAGTAAGTTTTTAAAATTGTATGACATGGAAACATTTCTCAAAGAAATATGGTATTCCAAAATTTTTCTGCCTCAAGAAGAAAAATGCATCACAAATAACATGACCATTTAATTGAATCTGAATTAATCCTTTTTAACATCTCTACCTCTCAATAAAAGTACTTTGCAGATATTGCACATAATGTAATCAGTCATGATCTATTACCTACTGTGTTACCAAGACTATGCTAGAGAGGCAATTTAAAGACTATAATAGTTTCTAATCTTCGAAACTTTTTGTCACTCAGTCATTGACATGCACATAATAGGTGTACAGAAGTGTTAAAATTTAGGAGAAAAAATTTACTTCCTAGATACACAATTATTTACAGTAAACTATGTCCTAGAACTGTTCACTTCTATCCCATTCTTGCCATTAATTATTGTTTCCTTTATGTTGTTTTAAAAATGTGTTCAGTGGAATGGCTTTTTTTTTTCATGGAGAAGAACTGTTTAAGAAATAAACTGCTGAATGAAATATGTGCTCTGGTTAACCTGTGACCAAAGGAACTCCAAGACCCCAGTCTCCCCAGATGGTTTGTACTTGGCCAGTGATGCTACTGGCTGCAATCGTGGAAATTTATTAGTTGACATATTTATCTCAATGGATTGCCTCATTATGCTTGCAAAGGTTTTGTCGATGGAAGACCTTTTTAAAAATTATAATGTTTTCATTAGAATTTTCAAATGCACAAAAAAACAAAAAAGAGTTAACTCATTTCATCATAGGACAAAGTAGCCTACATTTAAATCTCATGGGAGAAAAAGCCTATAGCCTGTACTGAGACATTTATGATTGAACATGTGGAAGTTTAGAAAAATAGAAAAGGTGTGCAGTTTCCTAAAATTTACCACATCACTTTCTGTTTGGTCAAGGTGGCATTTTGTGTACATCAGTAACTATGTTGCAGTAACTGCACTTGTATTCTGAGTTAGCTGCCCTCTCAGAAAAGAAGACACAGCTTTCTAATCCTGCTTTAATGCTTTTAAGAAAAAGTCCTTATTTAAATGATGGTTTTTCATAAAGCAAAGTATATGCAAATAGCATCTTTCAAGGGCAAGATAAAATAATTTCAGGTACCATTTCATTATAATAACAGACATTTCTGGATTTGGGGTGGCTTCACAAAATTTCTAATTTTAGTAAAAAATGTAATTCTGTGAAGGTAAACCTCTGTGATTAAAGTTATGAGAGGCAGATTTTAAATCATAAAAAAATTGGTGCTCTTTCCAGTTAAACTAAAAAGTATAGAACTAAAAATAAAATTGAAGGCAAAGGAGAGTTCATTTTTAATGTACAGGATATTAAACTTGTGTCTGTTTATACAAACAATGCCTTGTAAATATCCAAATTTATATTCACATTGCTAGATTATACTAGGTTTAGAAAGTTCACAAAACCATTCCTTAATAGCAAGTTTTACTGTACTGTGTAATGATTTTCTTTTTCAAGTTTTGAGGGTCAACATTTACAATGTAAGAACTGAAAGCTTTTGCAAGGTAAATTATTGGATAACTTTTCTCTCGTTAGTAGCAAATACTGTTGTTTATTTTTCAGATAAACAGGTTTGAAATTCTTAAAAATATGGTTTGTATTTCAGATCTTTAGCACAGTTTTAATATCTACTTTTGTTAATGTGGTTATTGGTAATGTGTTTTCATTCTGATACATTGGTTGTAAATGCTTAGAGAAGAAATTGTTTCATTAAAATTCTTGCCATTAATAGCATAGATTCTAATTTCAAGATAATGAAACCAGGATAAATCAACCAAATTTTCTTAGCTTTTTTATTATGAAAATTAAAACTATCATGAAGCTTTGTTTAGAGTTAAGTAAGTAAAGTGATGTTATAGAACTTCTGAAGATCATAGTAGCCTAGGGAAGTTACATCATGTACACATTTAATGTATATCCTGATTTTTAGATCCTAACCTCTCTATAAAATGCAAGTTCATAAGGATAGGATAGCTGTTTGTTTGAGCTAAACAGAAATGCCATTTCTGAAAGAGGAAATAGGAGACATAACCTCTACAACTTTTCAAAAAACAGCATATGTGTCTTTCTTATCAAGTAAGATATATTCAAATCCAAAAAAACTTCATTGATCATGTATGAGATAGACACTGTGCTAGGTGTTTTCATACTTATCTCCATCCTCAGAACAACAAACTAATCTCTAAATTAGGTACATAGCTATAGACCATTATTATCAAAATATTAGTATATACCCAGGGAAGGACCAGTAATACTCTAGAATATTTCATTCACTCCCCATTTACTCTTGAAACTTAATTGTTTTCTTGAATACATAATGATTTGTATGTTCAGTATCTGCATATAGATCCTTTCTTTTTAAATCTAGCTCTATGGATTCCAAACTTTGGGGAGCTAAAAAATTACAGTATAATGCCACATTCAAAACAAAACAAAAACATGTAACTGTACTTTTGACAATATATCTTCTCATAGGAAATAGCACTTAAGAAGTCCTCAGCTCCTTTTTTCACAGAATTAGAGAAAGTAATTCAATGATTTTTAAAACTCATTCCAAATAATGTATTTTTTTATTACTTTGAGTAATATATTACTCAGCTTTTATTGTCTCATAAGTTTGTAAGTTATAATCAGAACTAAGAAGATTATACCTTCCACTCTTCAGTCACTACCAAAAGGCAAATACAAAGGTGATCAGAATTTCTCAAATACCTGTACCTTCAGCTGATGTTCTTTAACAAGCATTATTACTCCAAGAGAATTTGTTATCAAACTTTGGATTTGAAGTATGATTTTGCAAGCATTTCTCATAATTAACAATAGCTATATCTTTTTATTATAATGTAAGATATTCAGATTCAAAATAAAACTTAAGAACATTAAAATGTTCTGTATTGAGAGGGGCAGAGCAAACTAATGGAATAGGACTCTCTAGCAACTGTTCCCCCACAGAAATAACAATCTGAACAACCATTCACAAATGAAAAGACCTTCAAAAGTGCTAAGAAAACCATCTGAGAGACCAAAGTACATGACTATAGCAAAATAATAAGAAAACACACATCGAAGAGGGTAAGAAGGACAGGCTTGTGTTTCTTGCATCACCCCTTCCTCAACCCTAGGAAGCACAGTACAGAGATACTGTGTGTTTAAGGGAGAAAGAAAGAAGTAAGTGTAGTACTTTGCTTTGAACCCCAATACTGGGCCTGCCACAATAATAACCTAGCACAGGGCAGACTCCCACAACCCCATTCTCCAGGCTGCTGCCCATCAGCTGAGCCTCTATACTCACCCTAGCTCCCAGTGGAACCACACAAAACCAGGTTCAGGCTTTCATCAGTCTCTGTCATGCATCACTTCCAGGAGAGCTACAGTGGCCGTGGACTCTGGATATTTCTCAGCAGCAGGCAGTCCTATCAGTCCTGGGTTTCTGAAGTATGTCAGCGCTATGCCAGTCACAGTGGGGTCTGGGCTACTGATGAGCTACATCATCACACTAGTCACATCTTCCCTGAGTTTTGGTGTTCCCTAGCACCACACCAGCAGCAGCTGTCCTGGGCTTCTGACATGCTCTAGCACCATGCCCACTGGAGGGCTTTTCCAGACAAAGCCAGTTTGTAAAAATTGGAATAAGTACCTACTTCTTCAAATGTGCAGACATTAATGCACATTCACAAGGATCAACAACAATTAGGGAAACTGATACCAACAAAGGAACAAAATAAGGTGCCAGTTACTGGCCCTAAAGAAATGGTAATATATGAACAGCCTAACAAAGAATTTCAAGTAACTTTTAAGGAAGCTAAACAAAGTTTTGAGAAAATATAGATAAATAATTCAATGAAGTGAGAAAATAAATGACCACTAATAAAAATTTGATAGGTTGAAATAATAATAATTTTAAGAAATGAAACAAATCCTGTGACTGAAATGTATAATGAATGAAATGAAAAATGCAATAGAGAGAATTAGTGGCAGAATTGATCAAGCAGAAGAATCTGTGACAGGTTCTTTGAAAATAATAGGGTAAGACAAAAAGAAAAGGAAAGAAGAAAACTTATGGAACTTGTGGGACAAGATGAAAGAGCAAATCTTCAAGTCATAGTATTTCAAAAGTAGAACAAAAGGGGCATATAAAGCTTATCTAAGGAAACAGTGGCAGAACATTGTGCAAACCTAGAGAAAGATGTAAACATTCAGGTACATGAAAGTCACATGTCTCTAATCAGATCCATTACAACTAAGACTACCCCAAGACTTATGATAATCATACTGTCAAAACTCAAAGACAAAATAGGTATCAAGAGAAATAAGAAAATAACATATTAGGGAGTTTCAATATATCTAGCAGCAGACTTTTCAGCACAGGCCAGGAGAGACTATGATGATACAGTCAATGTGTTGAAGGGGAAAAACAAAACAAAAACTTCCTACCAAGGACACCGTACCGAGCAGAACTTTCCTTCACAAATGAAAGAGATGAAAAGACTTTTCTAAACAAATAAAACCTAAGAGAGTTTGTTACCTGTTTTATGAGAAATGCTGAAGGGAGTTCTTCAAGCTAAAAGAAAAAAATGCTAATAAACAATGCAAAAACATCTGGAAGTATAAAACTCATGAGTAAAAGTAAATGTAAAGTCAAACTCAGAGTACTGTAATGGTGATATATGTTATTTATATTATTAGTATGAAAATTAAAAGACAAAACTATTAAAATAATAATAGCTACAATAATTTTAGGGGATATACAATAAAGTAAAAGGATATCCGAATGTATCACCAGAGAAAATCACTTACCCACAAAAGAAGGCAGCTAGATAGTAGGAGAAAGGAACAGAACAAAACAACTAGAAAACAAGAAAGTCAGTAGTGTTTACCTACAAATAATTACTTTGTTATTGTGAATTAAATTCTCCAGTTGAAAGATAGTATCTGAATGGATTTTAAAAAATAAAGACCCAATATATGCTTCCTGCAAGAGACTCATTTCATCTGAAAGGACACACCTAAACTGAAAGTGAAGGGATAGAAAAAGATATTCTACACAGATGAAAACTGAAAGAGAGCTGGAGTGGCTATACTTAACATCAGGAGATAGACTTTAAGTCAAAACTGAGACAAAAGTAGTTATACAATGATGAGGCAGTCAATTCAGTAAGATGTAACAACTGTAGATATACATACACTCAACATCAGAGCACCTAAGCATATAAAGCAAACATCATATCTGAAAGGAAAGATAGACTGCAATTCAAAAATAATAGAGAACTTCAATACCTCACTTTCAGCAATGGACAGATCATCCAAACATAAAATTAATAAGGAAACATTGGACTTAATACACACTCTAAGTCAAATGAACCTAACAGACATATACAGTACATTCTATCCAACAGCTGCAGAATACATATTATTCCCACTAAACATGGAATATTCTTTCAGATAAATCATATATTAAGCCACAAAAGATGTTTGGCCAAATTATTGAAGATTGAAATTATATCAAGTATCTTTTCTGATCACAGTAGACCTCAGAAAATCCACAAATATGTGAAAATTAAACAACATGCTCCTGAGTAATCAATGGCTTAAAGAATAGATCAAAGGAAATTTTTAAAAATACCTTGAGGCAAATGAAGATGGAAACACAACATACCAAAACTTACGGGATGCAGCAAAAGGAATTTTGTAGTGACAAAAGGAATTTTATAGTGACAAAGTTCCATATTAACACATTCATGATCAGTAAATTTTACACTTTCCCAATACTGAGAGAGGTTGAAAATTTTTCAAAACCTAAAACTGGTTGCGACAAACTTCTGTCTTTAAGCACAAGTGAAATGGTCTTTTCCAAATTGTCACCCTTTTCACAATACAGCTGGAAGTTGCAGACATATCTAGTATTTGTCTCATAACCACTCTAACCAGCATTTCATACTTTGTATTTTTATTCAGATGATAAACTGAATATATATTATATATATGTATATAATAGATATAATTTCTTCATTTACATTGCATCATTATATCACTGTCTCACTATCACTAATAAGTTCACTGGATTCACCTTCAACCTCGGAAGTCTCATCAGCATATGCTTCTTCATCTTCCATAATTAAGGTAAATTTTTTTAACATTGAAGTATGAAAGCCCTGAAATATCAAAATACAAATATGCAACACTAATTGCAACAAAATAATGAACAACTTGTAACTTTTACCAACTATGTAAATTAATAACAACATTGCATAGTCAATATTGGATAATTATCTCGATTAACTTTCTCCTTGCCACACTATTGATTTTCAAGCAAAATATAACGTATACATATTGATAGGATTGCCACATTCAGAAGCAGAATTTTCAAAGACATAAGCAGCAACCAGGAACAGAATTTGGAATGATGTAAATTCACACCAGCAATCACAAGTGAGTTAAGAAAAAAGAAGTTCTCTCATAAATAACTTAATTTGACACCTCAGTATACTAGAAAAATAAGAACAAACTAAGTCCAAAGTTAGTGAAAGGAAGAAAATAATAAAAATTGGAGCAAAATAAATGAAAGAGACCAGAAAAACAGAAAAGATCAATGAGACAGAGTTCGAAAGATAAAAACAAGCCTTTAGCTAGACTAAGTAAAAAAGAAGACTCAAATAAAATCAGAAATGAAAAAGAGGATATTACAACAGAAGAATTATATGAGACTGTTATGAACAATTATATTCTAATATACTAAGTAACCTAGAAGAAATGGTTGTCATGCAAGCAGCTAAAACTGAATTTTGAAGAAATAGTAAAACTGAATAGAGCAATCATGAGTAAGAAAATTGAATCAGTAATTTTTAGTCTTCCATCAAAGAAATTTCAGCACCTGATAGTTTCATTGCTGAATTCCACCAAACATTTAAAGAAGAATAAAAGCAATCCTTCTCAATCTCTTGAAAAGAATTGGAGGGGAGGGAATGCTCAGTTTACAAGGCTAGAATCACCTGATACCAAAGCCAGACAAGGACATTATAAAAAAAAAAAATCCAACTACAGGCCAATATCCCTAATGGTTGTAGATGCAAAAACTCCTCAACAAAATACTAGCAATGCAAATTCAACAACACATTTAAAGGTTTATTTATCATCACATGGGATTCATCCCAGGGATGCAAAGATAGTTCAACACATGTAAATGAATAAGTGTGTGATACATCACAATAACATGATGAAGAACAAAAATGATATGATCAATTTAGTAGATACAAAACAAGCATTTGACAAAATTTAACATCTTTTATTTTATTTTATTTATTTATTTATTTATTTTAGCCAGGATACCACTCTGTCACCTCTGCACAATCAAGGTTCACTGCAGTCTCAACCTCCTAAGCTCAGGCCATCTATTCTCCTCAGCCTCCTGAGTAGCTGGGACTACAGGTGTGTATCACCATGCCCTGCTAATTCTTTTTATTTTTTTGAAAAGACATGGTCTCACTATGTTGCTCAAGCCAGAGTAACTCCTACGCTCAAGCAGTCCTCCTACCTCAACCTCCCAAACAGCTGGGATTACAAGCATGAGCCAACATGCCCAGCCTTAACATCTTTTAATGATTAATGTTCTCAACAAATTAGGTATAGAAAAAAATATGCCTCATACTAAAGACCATGTGTGACAAATTCATAGCTAACATTATATTCAATGGGGAAAAATTGAAAGATTTTTCTCTAAGATCCAAAACAAGACATATATGCTCACTCTCACCACTTAAATCCTGGCCAGAGTTGGAAAGGAAGAGGCTAAATTGTCCCAGTTTTCAGACACCATGATCTTATCTGTAGAAAACCCTAGAGATTTCACACAAAAAACTGTGAGAATTAATCAACATTTAGCAAAATTGTAGGATCCAAAATCAACATACAAAAATCAATACTGTTTCTTTATAATAACATAACTATCTAGGAAAGAAATTAAGATAATCCCATTTACAATAGCTACAAAAAAATTAAATACTTAGGAATAAATTTAACTAAGGAGGTGAAAGACCTCTCCACTAAAAACTACACATTGATTAAAGAAATTGAAGACACAGATAAATAAGATAGTCTGTGTTCATGAGTTTGAAGAATGTTGTTAAAATGTCCATACTACTTACTTACTGAATGCATTTTACAGATTTAATGCAATCCCTGTCATAATACCAATGTCATTTTCACAGAACTAGAAACATCAGTCCTAAAAATTGTATAGAACCACAAAAACCCCTGAATAGTCAAAGTAATCTCAAAAGAAGAAAGCTGGAGACATCACACAGCCTGACTTCAAAACATACTACAAAGCTATAGTAACAAAACAGTATTGTACACTGCTGGCATGGACCAATGGAACAGAATAGAGAGCCCAGAAATAAATTCACACATTTTCAGCCAACTGATTTTCAACAAAGGCATTAAGAACACACAACAAGGAAAGGAAAGTCTCTTCAATAAATGGTGCTAGGAAAGCTAGATATTTACATGGAAAAGAATGAAATAAGACTTTTGTTTCACATCTTATACAAAAATCAATGCAAATGAATCAAATACATAAACCTAAGACCCAAATCTATGACACCACTGGAAAAGAACACAGGAGGAAAACTTCATGACACCGGTCTGGGCAATGACATTTTGTACATAATCCCAAGAGGCTTGTGGAATTACATCAAACTAAAAAGCTCTGTACAGCAAAGGAAACAACAGAGTGAAGAGACAACCTACAGAATAAAAGAAAATATTTGCAGGCCGTACATCTGATAAGGATTAGCATCCAAAATATATAAGAAACTCAGTGCAATAGCAAGAAAACATATAAATCAGTTAAAAGCGGCCAAAGGACTTGAAGAGATTTTTCAAAAGAAGACGGCATACAACCAATCAATAGGTATATGAAAAAAATGCTCAAAGACTAATCATCAGGGAAATGCAAATTAAAACCACAATGAGATTGCATCTCACATCTATTAGAATTAATGTTATTTTTAAAATGATAACGTGTTCACTAGGATTTGGAATTCTCACACCATGAGTGAGAATGTAAATTAGTACAGCCATTATGAAAAACAATATGGATATTTCTAAAAAACATTTACGTTAAAACTACCACATGGACCTCCGGCAAGATGGTGATGGGGAAGCTTGGTCTGTGAGACCCTCCGCAAAAGAGAACACACATAAAAACTCTAGCTCTCTCCCGCGGGCTGCAGCTCCCATCGTCGGCAGCCCGCTCTTCACACGGAGCTCAGCCACCGCCACGGCTCAAACATCACGGTGGTCTGGGCCGCCACCGCAGCCACGGATGCCACCACCGCCGGCATCGCCCCGCCCATGCCTGAGACAACCCACGACTTTGGACTGTGAAGCCCCCACAAGCATGATCTACTGAGATGGCCGCCACTGCTGCTGCCACTGCCACTGCCATGCCATGCCATGCCCCTCACCCAAAGCCAGCTCATGGAGCTTCTTCCGTATACTGGGAGGCAGCTGCCACCACCACCGATACCATTGCCTGTCCCACCGGTCCTGGACCCCCTCTGACTTCTGCCCTGCCTAAAGATCAACTGGAGCAGTGAGATAGCACCACCTGCTGGGGATCCAAGGTAACAGCATCAAAATCGTAAAGAAACTCTTTCCCATTGATAAACAGACAAGGCCAGATCTAAGTGAGACTGGGCAGGGAGCCGAGATCTGAACTGCCCTTCACAGCAGGTCAGGGGCAACTGACCCTAACTGTGACCAAATCTACCAGCCTGCAAAGACAGCTGGAAATCAGAGCCGAAAGGACATTGGACTTAAAGGAAACGTCTCAGGGTGTGCTTGGTTGGTTCTGTTAGTTTACTGACTTTAATCTATTCCTTTTGTTTTGTACTTTTTTTTTATTACTGTGTAAACCCCATCTTTGTATAGAGGAACAGCACAACACTAAGGAGGTTGGTTAGCTTGTACGTTACCATCATTGTATGTTTTCGTTTTTTTGTATGGTTGTTGGTTAGTTTTTATTTATGGTTATTGTTTTCCTTTTTATTTGTGTCAGTCTTTGTGTCACTTATCACTTGTTAGTCAGTACACTTGTCTGTTTTCCCTCTTATTCCTTTCTCTCTCCACCCCACTCTTTTCCCCCACTACCTGTTCCATTATCTTCCCTCTGTTAACTTCATGTTGCATACAGGGAGTAAACCTACAACCCCACTGCATGGACAGATTCCATGACAGTGGGAAGTGGGTTTCAGATTATCCATACACTGTTGGCGGATAACAAGATATGCAGATAGATTTTGAATCACAGCTCCCCCCTTAATTAGATCTCAAAAATGTAAAAAGGACCACCCCAACCTACAGTCCAACTCCAGAATTGAACAAATCAGGAGGATATACATAAGGAAGAATAGGAGATTGAACAAACAAGTAAAAGCAGCCCTCTACCCCTGAATAAGAGAATTAAAGGAGATGGAGAAATGGAGGGAAGAAAAAAGTAGGAGCAAAAAATCTGCACAATGAAGAAAAACCAAAAGAAGAATATAGGTCTCACACAGACCCCTGAGAGGCCAAACACTGAGAAAACAGACTTCAGAACACAAACAATGAAGAGCCCCCAGAATGACTGCTCACATGCAACAAACCCAGACATCAAGACATTAATGGAGAGAATTTTAAAAATTGAGGCGAGACAAGAGGAAAATAGGAAGGAGCTGATGACAGAAATAGCAGCAGTAAAGAATAATGTGATGGAAATAAATAATAAACTAATAAGCCTGGAAAGCAGAATTAGCCAAGCAGAAGAAAGAATCTCAGAGCTTCAGATCAAAATACAGAATGAACCCAAACTGTCAAAAAAATAGAAAAGAAGCTTAAAAAGACAGAACAAAACCTTCAAGAGATGAATGATCACTTCAAGAGACCCAACCTAAGACTGATTGGCCTTCCTGAGGCAGAGAGAGAGACAGAGGCCACACTCGAACAAACATTTCATGAAATTTTTCAAGAAAACTTCCTTCATCTCATCAGTGATGCAAAAATTCAAACACAAGAGATTCAGAGAACCCCTGCAAGACAACAAATGAGAAGACCAACTCCCAGACACATAATAATTCACCTAAGCACAGGTATAAAAGAAAAAATCCTAAAGGCAGCAAGAGAAAAAGGTCAGACTACCTACCAGGGAAGACCAAATAGAATAGCAGCAGATTTATCTACAGAAACCCTCCAGACTAGGAGAGCTTGGAGCCATATCTTCAAAGTTCTAAAAGATAAACAATTTCAACCAAGAATAACCTACCAGCCAAGCTAAGCTTCATCAGTGAGGGAGAATTGAAATCTTTCCCAGATTTTCAATCCCTAAGAACACATGCTGCCACCAGACCATCTCTACAAGAAACACTTAAGAAAATACTGAACACAGAAGAAAAGAAAAAAGAACAATAATGTTCTTCACAAGAGTACAAGCAAAAGATTAAAAACACACATGAACCAACTCTAAAACCAAAAGAAAGACAACAAACAAACAGGAGCAGCAACAACAACAACTCTGTAAGAACCTTATGATAGGAATCAACTCACATTCCAATAATTAACCTGAATGTGAATGGACTAAATGCAACACTGAAAAGACATAGAATGGCAAAATGGATAAAATATCACCAGGCAACAATTTATTGCCTTCAAAAGACTCAACTCGTTAGAAAGGACACTCACAGACTCAAAGTAAGAGGATGGGAAACAAATTTTTAGGCGAGCAGAACACAAAAGAAAGGAGGAGTCACAATCTTAATCTCAGACAAAATATCCCTTAAGATACCAAAAATTTTAAAAGATACAGAAGGTCGCTACATAATGATAAAAGGTTCAATCCATCAACAAAATATATCCATCCTAAACATATATGCACCCAATATAGGAGTGTCAGCCTTCATAAAGCAGCTTCTAGGTAAACTCAAAAAAGATATTGACTCCAACACTATTATAACTGGGGACTTTAATACCCCACTCACAGCCTTAGACAGATCATCAGGACAAAAAATCAGCAATGAGATCCAGAACCTCAATGTGACACTTGACCAAATGAACTTAATTGATACCTACAGAACACTCCATCCAACTACCACAGAATATACATTCTACTCATCAACATATGGAATGTACTCTAAGATCAACCACATATTTGGCCATAAATCAAGAATAAGCAAATTTATAAAGATCGAAATTTTTCCAAGCACCTTCTCGGACCACAGTGGAATAAAAATAAACATCAACACCAACAAGTTTCCCCCAAAACCCACAAAGACATGGACACTAAACAGCATGATG
>NW_007259460.1:0-33337 GCF_000164805.1 Carlito syrichta
GCAGGCTTTTTGGAGGACAAAGAAGAAGGCTTATATGAGATGATTGCTATTTTTAAAATGGCTCCCAACAAATGACCTCTTCTACATACAAGCAAAATTCTAGCAGTTGCCCGTATCTGATTCCCTCTATCCACTGGTAGGAAAGCAGGCTTGACAAGAAAATTACTAGCAGAATTTAGCACAGTTTTAGATGTTCATGTTCCAAGTTATATTTTCTCAGTGACTACATAACAAAAGGAAAAAATGACTATAAAATGTGCAATGTAAACATGATCCTCAGAAACAAGATTGCAGTCATCATAAATCATCATCATTTACTTATGAGTCACCATTCTTATAATGGCTCACTTTCTTTTCTTATATTTTATTTTATTTTATTTTATTATAGATAGGTGGGGTATAACACAGCCATAAAAAAAATCATGGAAGCTGGGCTCGGTGGCTCAGCCTGTAATCCCGCGCCTTTGCTGGAGGCTGAGGTGAGTGGATTGCCTGAACCCATGGGTTCGAGACCCTCCTGGGCAGCGAGACTTCATCTCTACAATAAATCAAAAAATCAGCCGGCCGTGGTAGCGTGCGCCTGTAGTTCTCGCTACTCGGAAGGCTGAGGCAGAAGGATTTCCGGAGCCCAGCAGGTCGAGGCTGCGGTGGTCGGGAGTGGCCACTGCACTCCAGTCTGGGTGACAGAGTGAGACTCCAACTCAAAAATAAATAAATAAATAAAAATAAAATTTAAAAAATCATGGAATTCTTAGCAAATTAGGTGGAATTGATCTATCACAGAAACAAAGAGCTGAATACCAAGTGTTCTTACTTTCTATTAGTTAGAGTCTGATCATTTTTGCAGTAGTTTATTTTTAAAAACTTAATGAGATATTATTTGTTCTAAACATCTATGAGCTTTTAAAATTGTATGCTTAATTTGATACATAGTGAGGTAGAGGAAATTTTTAAAGATTTGTTTTGATATAATGTTTAAAGAGAAGAATTTTGATTAGAACAAAACTATTTGTTAAAAAATAAACCCATTCATTTTAAAATCAGATTATAGATCTGATTTTATTTGTAGATTTGAGCTAATAAAGTGAAGTGTACCTGATATGAGGAAAAAATAAAAGAAGACCGATGGGTAATGAAAGCCTTGGCCCATCAGGAAGCAGCTACTGCTATCTAGGAAGTGAATAAATTACCCCAAGTTAAAGAGAGAGAGAGAGAAGGGAAGCACATAGATTTGCTTGTTCTTAGAAAGGATGACAGCTCTATGGTAGTTTTTGACTTGCAGACCATTCTACAAATTTGAAACTCTAGAGACATAAACAAGAAAACCAAGAAATAATGTAGCTGCCCATTACAGAATTTATATGACTTTAGAAGGAAGACATATAGTGACCGTCCATCTGCCCCAAGCATAGCCCAAAATTGTAAGGTACATCTCCTGTGCCACTGTTATTTGAAAAGAGCATATTCAATGCTAAGATGTTTTTTAAAAAGACATCTTATAAAGGTAGTGTTCCTTAATTTTCTCACTTTGCAAAACAATCTGGACTGCAACAGTCAGGCATCTCCCACTCATCTCAAGATATCTGTCCAAACAGCAACAGGAATGGTATAAAATAAATTTTATGAAAATGGCCAAAGAATGTGTCAAAAATGATTGCGTACACAGGGCTTTGTATAGAATTTGAAGATGGGAAGATTAAAATTAATCAGACAACTATATCTAGTTAATCATATCCAATTATCTTTAGAAGCAGCAATGAAAAAAAAAAGTCAAGGTCAATATTGGTAGCCATGAGAGAATAGTTCAAACTCCAGGGCTTTCTACTTCCCATCTCAATGATGACAGTTATATATATTTAATGGCAATAAATATGTGTCTTAGAATTTGCACAAAGGCATGAAGGACATTTCACAGTTATTTTTATTTTTTGAGTTGAAGTCTCACCCCATCGCTCAGGCAGGACTGCAGTGGCACACTCATGGCTACCCTAGTGTCGATCTGTTTGGGCTCAGGTGATCCTTCCCCCTCAACTTTCCAAGTAGCCAGAACTACAGGTGAGCGCTACCATGCCCAGCTAATTTTTTTTATTGTAGAGACAAGGTCTCACCAAGTTGCCCAGGTTGGTTTCGAACCCATGTACTCAGGAAATCCACTCGCCTCAGCCTCCCAAAGTGCTGGGATTACAGGCTGAGACACCAAGCCCGGCCCATATTACAGTTATAATACTAACTGTTAACTTAGATTTTCCTCGAGTCCTAATTCAGTGATGAAACAAAATTAAAAAAAACAACAAAAGACAACAACATAAAAAAATTAGTTATAAGCCCCTATAGCCTGGCCTGAGAAGAATGACCCACTACTATCTGATGCTCCAAAAGCATTCTGTCCATGTTTTCAACATTGACATTCATTTGACATATATTCCATTTTTTAAAGTTCGTTATTCTTAACTATGCTTGTACTCACATTAACAGTAAAACTGTCTATGTTAATAGTTGACAGCTTAATGTGTCAGCCTTCTAGTGGATCTGTGTTTAAGTAAAGCATGACTGCAGCCACCTTTTTAAAAATTGGGGTAAGTCTTTACCATTTGAATTACAGGTTTCATTTTGGTAGAAGCAATGGAGAGAGACATATGTTTTTTTAGAAAGGAAGGATTTTTTTTCAGTCACTACTTCTTATATCATATTAAAAAGTTGATCTTGTAAACACATACCAGCTACCCAACAAAGCTTTTTTTATACAATTCCTGAGTAACCCAGGTTTTTTTTAACACAAGTGCAGAAGGAAATTCCCTGTTGTGTTGCTAATTCTTACTGAATCCTCAGCATCTCATCTCTGTATTTCTATCATTCATCAGTAGAAGAGGAAATTTTAGACGTTCATGAAACTTTAAGGTTCATGAAGACTCCTCAAGCTCTGTGTGTGTGTTTTTTTTTAATGGAGACTATAATTTCTTGCTCTAAGGATGCCTTCCCAAGGTTTCTTTTTCAAATATTGATTCTATCTGTCATCTATTGTGTTAGTCTTTCAAACCATCATAACATGTAAAATTTTTGAGAATGCATAATGTTGATAGTCTATGTTCTAAAATTCAGATGATCCTTTAGGTACTAATAAAAACAAATAAAACGGGGCTTGATCAAGGACAGAAACCTCTGAAATTCCAACTGGACACTTGCTACAATAATGTTTTCATATCTCTTTTTTTATGTTATAGGTCTATCACAAATGTTTAAAATTTAGCTACATGGCACTTCCAGTACATCTACATTTCACAAATGGGAAAACTGAATTTAACAGAATTTAAGCAATTTAAAAAGAAAATTGTAGTAAGTGATAAACTAGAGGTCCAAATGCAAGTCATTTCTACTTCAATGCAAATATCAAGATCTTTCTAGGACACTAATAGTTTATAATTTGTTCCATTGAGACTCATCTGAGGTGGAAATAAAGAGACTGTGATTGGGAGATCTAGAAGGGAGTCAACTCTATTAATCACTACTTCACTTACCAGCTAGTTCTACTTTCATCATATTTAACACATGTATAAATTCTGTCTATATAAATTACTTATTAACTATTGTTTTAAATGTATTAAAAGGGATCAGTTTTTAATACCGTACTATTAAATTAAATTGTTAAGTTAATACATACATGACTTCAACATTTTACTGAATAGCAAACATTATTATTTATAATTTTAAAGATGTAAGGAATCACAGAGTAGGTCTGGAACTTCCAGTGCCCTTCCTCGTGTCCATCCTTCCCACACTGGGCACCCGTCAACCCAGGTTATTTGTAAGGTCTTTAAGTAATATGAGTCATCACATCACTGACACAGAAGAGACATGCTTGGAAATGAAACATCACTATTTCAAACAGAGAAATTGTTGGGAGCCAGCCGTTGAGGCCTGCCTGAGCGTTAGGGATCCAGGCAAGCTGCGGACCCTGAGACCACCAGGCTGGTTCAGGAGCTGAAGGCCCATTCCCTCCTCCTTTCCTTGTTGTTTAGCATTACCCACTGGTAGGGATTTTAACGATCTAAGCATGAAGTTCTGAGAATACGACAGGCATTGTTCCCACTTCTCACAGACTGCGGTTTCAGCTTTAAACTTAACACAGTTCAAACTCAGATCACATTTGGGAGTCTTATACGTGATACAAGCTTCTTTATAAGATTTAAAAATATATTTGTAGAATTAGTATATACATTTAGAGAGCTGTTTCCAGCATGAGATGGTTATCTAGGGTTACCAGAAATGGCCCAGCACGAACTTTGGACTGGGCCACATCCCTAAGGGCCCAGCATCCATTTGGGGCTGGGCTACATTCTTTTAAAATGGTTCTTTAGTTATAATTAGTGTAAGTTTTTTCTACTTATAATAGAAACTGAATTCATAGAAAGTATTTTAGAATAGGTCATGCTACGTCAGGGAATTATGTTAGTCCAAGCATGATCAAACATGATACTATAAGGTTTTATAAGAATACAGCTAACTTTTGAAATTTCATTGTTCCCACCTCCTACTAATTGTGATTTTGGCTTTAGTACAATTACAGTTTGTGTTTGGGTTTTATTTTAGAAACTTTATTGCTGATGATCAGCCTTATATATCAGGATTAGGAATTAGAAACTTTTATGGAAATTAAGATAGATACATAGGATTTTAGAATAGCCATTTTGTTAAGAGATCATAATCAATTGTTCCTGGAGATGGCCCAGCGTGATCTTTGGACTGGGCCACATTCTTTAGGAACTGGTCTGACCTATAATTAAGAGTTTTTTAAATAGTACAGGTAAAGTTAGCACAGAATAGAAAGGTATTAGGATTTAAGTCAGTCATTAGGTGTTGGGTATGCATAAGTTTTAGAAGTTATTGATTATTAGGATTTTATGATATTAAAACTGTTGTATTGCTTTTGAGGAACATAAACCAAGCATAAGGAACAGTGAGATAATTTTGGGATTGTCCTTCCTCATGCTTGGGGGAAAATGCCTGGTGGGCGGGAACACCCCCCCCACCCACCTGGCTTTGTGTTCATGTAAAACTCTTGTGATTTGATTAAGATTGTCCTTTCTCATGCTAAGGAAAACGCCTGGTGGGTGAGGATGCCCTCCACCCATCTGGCTTTGTGTTCATGTAAAACTCTTGTGATTTGATTGGGGTTGTCCTTCCTCATTCCTAAGGAAATGCCTGGTGGGTGGGGGACGCCCCTCACCTACCTGACTTTGTGCCCACGTGAAAGTCTTGTGATTTGACATGTGAAAATTTGGGATAAAAGACTCACGTTTGTTCCCAATAAACGGCTTCTGCTCATCTCACTCAACAGTTGTCCACTTTCTTTCTTTCTCTTTATATCTATCTCTCCATCTTTCTTTCAATATCTATCCCTACTACAGAATTGGCTTCTGCACTAGACAGAGTCCAGTCTCTTTCTTTCTCTTTATTTCTCCAGAATATTCGCCGACGCCACTCCACCTTCCAGGGACCCTCTAAATCTCTTTTGGGGAGCTGGCTCCCCATAAGAAATAACTTGCCAGACACTTTTTTTCCAGATTTCCATGCTTCATCAACCCATGAATTTCAGATTCTTAGGCAGAATGGATACATCTGATTAAAAGTGTTATAAAGATAAAGGCTCTCCTGTTAGCAAATTGTTTTTAGTGCATATGTCACTTTGGTCATTAACAAGTTTACAGTGAATGTTAACTGGGTCACCTCTCTTTTTATTTCCCAGGAACCTTTCTTCCCATGGTAAAGGAGTTGGAGAACTGCTACGATGTTGTTTGACTCTTTCTTCCCAGTTACTAAAGCTAAAACAAAAATTGGAAACCCATCGATATCCACAGATTACGTAAAGTCATTGATCAGCCTTCATGTGGCCAGTGAAGCATTGAATTTTTAAGGTTATTATTACTCTTATTTAACCTGTTTTTCTTATTCTCTTTTTAGGCTTGTCCACCAAGCATAAATATTTTGCCAAGTGAAATATAATTGTTTTTCAATATTTTCTAGTACCTTCCAGGAATGGTAGAAAAATAGGGATTAACTTATTAATACAATATAATATTCTCACACTATGTGTTTTATAAGCCACAGAAATTTTCCATAATTTGACATGAGCCTATATTTTTCAAGAATATTCTTTTCTTTCTCCCCTAATTGACCATTGATTTACATCCAGTCTATAAGCATACCTACCATTCTGCAAAACTTTTCAAACACAGTTGTAGCTTTATTATAAATCTTTAATTTTGCTTAAAACCATAACATATAATTAGTCTGTATCTAAATAGATTCACTTACTAAGAGTGAATGTACTTGTTATTTCATTACCTTAAGCTGCAACATCCTTTGTTTTTGTTTCATGGGTTTATTTCATATGAAAAAAAGTACTCCAGATATAGAAAAAAATCACAAACATTTTCTCATCCAATTGCTTTCTGAATCAAAGAACCATTGATCATTTTTCCTGTTTTTAAAACAACAATGTATAGTCCAAAGTCATCAGCAGGTCACTTATATAGATACAAATACACTATGTCTTGTGATTATTGTTGTTACTGTTTTTCTTATTAAATATCTTATACTTTGGACTCAATTGCAATTTTTGCTGTTTTAGACACACATTTTATATATCAGTGTATCATAAAATATGTATGTGAGTGTATATATGTGTGTATGCATATGGATTCTTATAGAATCCTGATCTTTAGTTATTCTTTACTTGCCTACTTGGCTCACTCTTTTTAATTGAATCTGCTGTGCCTTCTAGTTTGCTAAAATTTAGTCTAAAGTGGTTCTTAAGTATACTGCTCATTCAGATATTGACTCATCTTTCCAAAAAACATTTTCCAGATACCATTCCATTGTCTTCTATACATTTACCTTATGTCATATCACATTTTTAACTTGTGCTTTAGTGTTTCATAGAAATGTAAGAAAAGTTAGTTTCTTTTTTTATTGATGATTTGCAATAATCTGTTAACAGTGATATTTGTGATTATGTATACCACTGCATAACTTTTTCTATAGTAACATTGAGAAACAAGGACTCAAATAAACTAATACTTGCCTTAAGTTTTCATTAGAAATAAAGTAATACACCAGTGTATTATTACATGTAAAGTTCTATGTAACTTTCATCACACACAAAAAAGTAATGCTGATGGTAGACTGTATCTAGTCTCTTTGATTTTGTGCAGTAGGCATTGTTTGTGAATATTCTAGTGATTTATTGCTAGGATGACAAAAAAGAAAGGCAGAGATGAGACAGAAAAAGTCAAACATTTTATTTTTAAGTTGTCAAGGTTGGGTATGAATTTTGTTTAACTGAAAAAAACATGGAATGTGACAGGAATATCAAACACAATGGTCTGATGAAAATTAGGTAAGGTGCTAATTTAGTAGGGTGAAAATATGTAGAACTCCTCAATTTTATAGAAACATATTTTACACATCTAACTATAAAAGAATTTTTTTTTTGAGTTGGAGTCTCACTCTGTCACCCAGACTGGAGGGCAGTGGCTGCTCCCGGCCACCGCAGCCTCGACCTGCCAGGTTCCGGAGATCCTTCCGCCTTGCCTTCCAAGTAGCCGGAATTACAGGCATGGGCTACCATGCCCGGCTGATTTTTTTTGATCTATTGTAGAGATGAGGTCTCGCTGCCCAGGCGGGTCTCGAACCCGCGGGCTCAGGCAATCCACTCACCTCAGTCTCCCAAAGGTACGAGATTACAGGCTGAGCCACCAAGCCTGGCTTATAAGAGAATTTTAACTATCTAATATTTTGTATTATGTAGGCTGTTACAATTTTATCTATAAAAGTGATATGAATTAATTCAAACAAGTCTAATTGCCCAGTAAAAATATCAGAAAATATAGTTTTTTAAAAAACTAAACTAGTCTACAATCTTAATTTAAATATCTGATACTTCCAAAAACACATCTCAAAAATCATCCACCATGGTCAAGTGGACTTCATCCCAATGATGCAGGACTGTTTCAACTTCTGCAAGACCATAAATGTAATTAAATGCATCAACAGATGTATAAACAAGAATAATGTGATTATATCATTAGATGCAGAAAAGAATTCTGAAAAATCCAGCATTTCTTCATGATAAAAACCCTCAAATGCCTAGGTATAGAAGGAACATACCTCAAAATAGTAAGCACAATCTATGATAAACCCACAGCCACTATAATGCTAAATGGACAGAAACCGGAAACATTTCCCCTGAAAACTGAAACAAGAGAAACCTGCCCACTCTCACTCCTCCTATTCAACATTGTGTTGAAAGTTCTAACTAGAGCAATTAGACAAGAGAAGGAAATCAGGGGTATCCAAATAGGAAAAGAGGAAGTCAAATTATCCCTCTTTGCTGACAATATGATCCTATACCTCGAAAATCCAAGGAATCTGTCAAAAACCTGCTTGTACTGATAGAGCACTTTGGCAAAGTCTCAGGGGGCAAAATAAATGTGCAAAAGACAGTTGCATTCTTATACACCAAAAACAAGCAGGTGGAGGACCAAATAAAAAGCACAATCTCATTCATAATAGTCACACAAAAAATGAAATACCTTGGCATCTTCCTAGCCAGAGAAGTGAGACACCTTTACAATGAGAACTACAAAACACTGCTCAAAGAAATCCAAGAAGACACAAACAAATGGAAAAATATTCCATGCTCATGGATAGGAAGAATCATCATTGTTAAGATGTCCATCCTACCAAAGGCAATCTACAGATTCAACACAATGCTCATTAATCTACCAACATCATTCTTCTCAGACCTGGAAATGACAATACAGAAATTTATAGGAAAACATAAATGACCACGAATAGCCAAAACTATCCTTAGCAAAAAAACAAAGCAGGAAGTATCAAACTTCCCGACTTCAAACTTTACTACAAGGCTACAGTAACCAAAACAGTCTGGTATTGGTTCAAGAACAGGCCCATAGACCAATGGAACAGAATAGAGATTCCGGAAGCAAAGCCTCAATTCCTCAACCAACTCATCTTTGACAAAGCCCCCAATAACAACCACTGGGGAGAGGAGAACCCATTCAGTAAATGGTGCTGGGAAAACTGGCTGAATACATGCAGAAGATTGAAACAGGACTCTTACCTATCACCATACACAAAAACTAACTCTAAATGGATCAAAGACCTAAACCTAAAACCCCAAACTGTAAGAACCTTAGAAAATGCAGGAAACACTCTTATGGAAGTTGGAACTGGCAACCGATTCCTGATCAAAACCCGAAGTGCCCAGGCCATAAGAAATAAGATAGACAAGTGGGATCTCATCAAACTGACAAGCTTCTGCAAAGCCAAAGAAACCATCAAGAGAGCAGGGAGACAGCCCACAGAATGGGAAAAAATATTTGCCTGTATATCTGACAAAGCCCTAATATCTAGGATCTACAAGGAACTCAAATGCTCTGAAAGGACAAAAACAAACAGCCTTTTTAAAAAGTGGGCAAAAGGCATGAATAGACACTTCCTAAAAGAAGATATCCAGGAGGCCAACAGACACGTGAAAGATCTTTACAATGAAAAACTACAAAACACTGCTCAAAGAAATCCAAGAAGACACAAACAAATGGAAAAATATTCCATGCTCATGGATAGGGAGAATCAACACTGTTAAGATCTTACCAAAGGCAATCTACAGATATAATGCAATACCCATTAAATTGCCAACATCAATCTTCTCAGACCTAGAAATGACAATACAGAAATTCATATGGAAACATAAACAACCACAAATAGCCAAAACTATGCTTAGCAAAAGAAACAAAGCAGAAAGTATCACACTTCCAGACTTCAAACTTTACCATAAGGCTACAATAATCAAAACAGCCTGGTATTGGTACGAGAACAGGCATACAGACCAATGGAACAGGATAGAGATTCTGGAAGCAAAGCCTCAATTTCTCAACCAACTCATCTTTGCAAAGCCTCCAATAACAACCACTGAGGAGAGGAGAACCTATTCAGTAAATGGTGCTTTGAAAACTGGCTGATCACATGAAGAAGGTTGTAACAGGACCCCCACTTGTCACCCTACACAAAAATTTACTCTAAATGGATCAAAGACCTAAACATAAAACCCCAAACTATAAGAATCTTAGGAAAAACAGGAGACACCCTTATGGAATTTGGAACTGGCAACCAATTCCTGATCAAAACCCCAAGTGCCCAAGCCATAAGAGATAAGATACACAAATGGGACCTCATAAAACTGACAAGCTTCTGCAAAGCAAAAGAGATAATCAAGAGAGTGAATAGACAGTCTACAGAATGGAAAAAAAAAAAAAAAAAAAAAAAAAATTGCCAACTATATCTGACAAAGGCCTAACATCTAAGATCTACAAGGGACTAAAACATGACAAAAGGAAAAAACAAACAGTCCCATTAAAAAGTGGGCAAAAGACACAAAGAGACACTTCTGGAAAAAAGATAAATGGGCAGCCAATAGATACATGAAAAAGTGCTCAACCTCACTAATCATCAGAGAAATGCAAATCAAAACCTATCTGAGATGCGATCTAACTTCAGTAAGAATGGCCATCATTAATAAAACAAACATTAACAGATGCTGGCAAGGTTGCGAAGAAAAAGGAACACTTCTACACTGCTGGTGGGAATGCAAACTAGTACAAACTCTTTGGAAGATAGTGTGGCTATTTCTGAAAGAACTCCAGAAATTGACCTTCTATATGACTAAGTAATCCCCCTACTGGGAAATTACCTAGATGAACTCAAATTATTCTACAAAAAAGACACCTGCACAAGCATGTGTGCTGCAGCTCAATTTTTTTTTTTTTTTTTTTTTTTTGTGTTGGAGTCTCACTCTGTCACCCAGACTGGAGTGCAGTGGCCGCTCCTGGCCACCACAGCCTCGACCTGCTGGGCTCCGGCGATCCTTCTGCCTCAGCCTTCCAAGTAGCTGGAACTACAGGTATGTGCTAGCAAAAACATGGAACCCACTTTGTTGCCCATCGAAGTTGGACTAGATTTTAAAAATGTGGTACATATACACAATAGAATATTATGTGGCCATAAAGGACAAACATTGCAGCAACTTGGTTGAATTTAGGGTCTATCATACTCAGTGATCTGTCACAGAAATAAAAAACAGAGTACCATATGTTGTCACTCATAATCAGACCTTGAACAATTATCATAATATTATAAGAAAGGGATTGGCAGTAGTGGGAAACTGCCAGGGGAGGGAGGGGCACAAGGGTACCTGTATAATGAACATTTGTATACCTAACCCTGAAGTGTACTCCACATCATTAAAATAAAGAAAAGTAAATAAACATAAATAAATAAATGTCTGATAATTTTAGGAAATTACCCAGATTGTTTCTTATGTGCAAAATTTCAGAGGTTCAGAACTTTTTTTAATGTTCAGGGATAACAAATACATCTCAGTCTTTTGTTGACTCTAAGATTAGCTCATTTCTTACTCATAGGTTGAGGAATATTAGTCATTCTATTGATGAGTCTGTACTTTCACCTTATGGCAAGCTGACTTTTCTATGAGTTGCATTGACTGAACAGTAAGTGCCATTAATCTGAACAGTTATACATCCTTAATTCTATTGCTGACTCACCAAATGAGCCTAAGCATTAATTCCACTTATCTTCATTATAATCAACTATCATATCACCTCTCAGAAATGTTCCTTGTGCATACAGTGAAAACCACTTTGTGGTAAAGTAACCACAGCAACAACCACAAAACTTTACAGTTTTATATCAAGCGTCTTTGAAGTAACTGGAGCTTTATATCTTGGTCACATCCTCTTTCTTCGGTTGACTGCCATAGGCTAATAGACTCTAGCAAAACTCTCAAACCAGGGCATGTAAAGAGAGTAAGGAAATCACAAATGCCAAAGTCAGTCTGAAATTTAAGCTCATGGATGTGCTACACTCTCATGGTTAACCAACCAAGTTTGAATTATAAGTCATATAAAAATAACTTATCATTTATGCTAGATTAATGCTTCTACTTTGACTTTGGCTCTCTTTCCTTCCTCATCCATCACTCTCCATTTGGGGGAAATTTTTAAAAATTACTAAAATAATCCAAAATGGTATTTAAAACAACTCACTATTTTTTCTTTGAACCCGGACTTTTCTTGAGGTTTTAGAGGAGATTAGTTAAATGCTTAAAAACCAGCTTCTGACAATCTTCATTCATTCATTCATTTATTCATTTTAAAGCTAATGTCAAGGCATCAACTATTGTTAAATAAGCAAATAACATGGCAACTTTCTGCCCCTTTTTAATATTGAATTCTGCGGCCGGGCTCGGTGGCTCAGCCTGTAATCCCAGTGCATTTGGAGGCCGAGGTGAGTGGATTGCCTGACCCCGTGGTTTCGAGACCCACCTGGGCAACTTGGCAAGACCTCATCCCTACAATAAATTAAAAATTAGCCGGGTGTGGTAGCACGCACCTGTAGTTCCAGCTACTTGGAAGGCTGAGGCAGAAAGTTCGCCGGAGCCCAGCAGGTCGAGGCTACAGTGGCCGGGAGTGGCCACTGCACTCCGGTCTGAGTGACAGAGTAAGACTCCAACTCAAAATATATATATTTCTGCTAACTCATTACTTTTAACAATAATTATAATAATATTTTTATTCAATTATGACTCTATGCATGACATTAGTCTCCATTTTTAAAATTATTATTAGGCTAAGAACCCTTAAGATGAGTTTTTTCCCTCTCAACAAATTTTGTATGTGTCTACTACAGTATTGCTAACTACAGGCACAATGTCGTACAGCAGATCACTATATTTATATTCATCTTTAATAATGGAAACCTTACATTTGTTGAATGCCAACTCCCAATTTCCCTTTGCCTCATTTCCTTACTATATCAGATTCTGAATAAATATTCTCTGCTTATTCTTATTTGAGTAATCTTCATTTACTTCCATAACCATACCTTTGAAACAAGTACAGTAGTTGGTTTGGAACATAGAAACTAAGCACACCTGCTGACTTAATGGAATAGAATCTGTAGCCCTGAACTTCCATACAATGATTGAATAGCTATCACATGAAGTCACAGGCATTTTTTAAAGAGAGAGATGGCTTTTTAGGTAAAATTTACATCGTCTCCCTGTTTAGTTATGACTTCTATTTTGAAGAAAAGTCTGTCTTTCACAGTTATTTAAATAGTTTCGGATTAATCTGTATGATTAGACAAACATCAGTAACAAATATAATAAACCCTGCCATTCAAAACATTTAAAGAAAAGGCAATTATATGCTAACATGTTTTTGTCAGTAAGATATCCAACTTTTAAAAATACTGCATATAATTATCTTTGGTGACTGTGAAGACATTTCCAAGTTCTGCATTTTTTTCAGGATTCATGCTAAAAATGTCTCAACTACCACTTCCAGTAGTCACAAAAAAGTACAAAATAGACTTAAAATGTATAGAAATCTCTGCAACACAAAAGGTATGCAACAGTGTTTATAAAGACATGGCAAGTAACCTAGTGATCAGAAGTAAATCTCCAAAGAATTCTTAACAGAGCTTTTCCTAAGCTGCACAAGAGGCTACTCAAGAGTGGTGCATTCAAACATTTTAAGTAGGTAATACCTCTGTAAGTTTCTCAGCATATATGTGAGGACCAACAAGGACAGTGAAACCAGATTAAGCAAGATGCTGAGATGACGATAATATCACTCAAGAATCATAGTCATCAATATGTAGCTATTATAGTTGCTCATTGTATTAAAGAACAAGCAAATTGTCAGAAGGAGATGAAAAATGCAAAAACATATTATTATATAGAAAACAATAAGCATTTTACACAATATAACATAGGAATAATTTTATATATAGGAAAAAGAAAACACATGCAAGAGTTTACTTCTCATTTTCACTATAAAAAAATAACATTGTGGAAAACCTCATATTTAAGCAATGTCAAATGCAAAAAGGAAAAGCAGAGGATGCATGTCTTTCTTCCAAGGCATTTGCTGGGCACCAGACAGTCATTAAATATAACCCAATTTCTGCTCCTTAAAGTTAAGTGCTCCTGCACTGCAGGAAATAAGATCCAAGCCAAAAGAGAAGCAGCCCTCTCAAACGATATTGCAGCTGACATTAACATAGGATTACATTCAGAGACATTTATTTTTATAGTACAGTATATTGTTTTAAACATAATTATCGCCTTCAATTAAAAAACATACATATGGTATAGTTCTCATGAAAATGCCATCGTCTAAATAGACCAAAGAGTGGGAAATGACATTCATAACAGATTTGATAATGAGGAAAACGGAAGCAGAAAACAAGGGCCAAAAGTTGGTGACTTTTGTGGTCTATCATAAATTAAAAGTTACTCTATATGTAAATGTGCTGATTTAAATAATAAAGTGTTATTGTAGAATAAAGATAACATAATAATGCTAGGTGTATGAATGGGAAAATTGTGAAGCTATAAAATCTCTCTTCTCCATGTAATCAAATAACAATGGAAAATGTATTACACAATATTTCCTAAAAGCAGGACAATTGTACAGTGAATGGGTGATAGATCTGCCAAATTTCATTTCATTTTTCTCTTTATAGGCACATAGTAAAATGATATATTAAAGCCTTCTTGAGTTATGGTCAAAGGGATGTAAGCAGATATGGTATTTGCCAGTTTCTATTTGGGCCACAAAAGTTCTCTGTGTCCCTCTACCTCTTCCCACCCTCTACCCCCAAGCTATAATCTTCCTGGGAACTATATGGCAAGATTATAGCCCCAAAAGATGGTAGAGTTCCCTTAGCTTTTTATGAGGAATGTAAAACTGGGGAGAGGAACAAATTTGATCGACTAAAATATTGGAATTATTATGTTACAGACAAGTAGTCAAATCTATCCTAAAGATTAGATTATGGAAACCTTTACTTTGCATAGTTGCTGCTTCTTCCAAATAGTAGGGTTTCCACAACCTCATGTTATGTTAACATATAAAATTTACACTAAGTTATAGGTAAGAAAAACCCTGAAAATAGACAACTTGTTTTTATAAAATCTTTGTACATCAAAATGTAACTATATATCCAAGAAGACTGATGATTTAATGTAAAACTCATTATCTAGAGATTCTTGTGACAAAACACTCAATGACAATTTTTGCATTAAAAAACTTGAAGAGATTGCCCATAATATGATGAAAGTAAAACTGACAAAAGTGCATTTACTTTTATTTTCAGGCTCTGTGATTATAAGACAATTCACTTTAAATATAAAATATGACAAATACACTAGTGACTTAGGAGAAGGCAAAGGTAGAACAAACTGCTGTTAAATTTGACATAAAGGAAAGCCAATTCTTCAAGAATATTAAGTTCCTTTTCCATTATTTAAAGTCTGTATTAGATATGAGTCTTTTGAGAGTCTGTCTACAGTAACAAAATATATAACTCGATGAATTGAGAACTGTTGTTTCAAAATTACATTATATTACCAGTTGTTAATATTGAATAACTACCTTGTGCCTGGAAATGTGCTTAGTGCTATGGTGCTTTTTTTCTTCCCTCATTTAATTATTGTAAAATAGTGGCTGCCAAGATAAGCTAAAGGAAAGTTTATCTGCAGTTGTTTGTAAAATCTGTGCATTATAAATTCAAGATATTACCAAAATATAATCTTTAACAGGCTTTTTATAGAATTCTGATTCTTTTAAAATTTATTCTAAAATTACAGAATATGAGAGTTAAACCTTATAAACAGTAATAGAGATAATTGTGTTCAGTATTATCAATTCATCAAGGTGAAATGTGTCCCAAGACATAATGTTATGACCTAGTAGGCAAGAAGAATTTACACCAGCAAGTTGAGTTTAATTAATTATGAATTTATTTAATGTGCAGGTGAAGAGTAGGCAAATGCCAGAAAAACTCTTGGCAAATTGGTGTAGTTTGTGACAAGCTTTTATAGTTAAAATTTGCAGTATTGGCTATGTAGCAACTTAGTGACCATAGCAACTATTAACTAACAACTTGGCAACCAAAATGGGAACTTTTGATTGTTAGGGAGCTTTGATTAATTTCATGTCCTAGGTATAGCCAGTGCTCAGAAAATTCCTGGAGTTCTGCCATTAAGATATAGTTTAAGGTAGTTACATAGAGACAAGAAAGAAGAATCATTATACAATGGAGCTACCTTGGTTAGGTCACTAATAGAATATAAGAACAAACGATGAAAATCTCAAAGCGCAACATTTGTTCTCAGTTAACAAAGCATGCAATAACATGGAAGCTATGGCAAAGGAGTTCTGTAATGATCAGCAGGCAACAGTCAGCATAACCTGCCCAAAGGAGACAAAGCTGGGGGTCTGTGGTCATGGGAATGTTACTGTAATTACACTTATGCATTGATTCTTAGGTCACGCAGGTACACTAAGATGAAAGTTTTAAACAAAATGGAGTAAGCTGGTTAATATTATTACTTTGCTAGCAATTTGACTTTATTAACTGATTTAGCTTATTTCAATACAAACTAACCCTGTATATCTTGGCTTGTCAAAAATTACATGTTAGTTTCTGGCAAGCACCATATTAGAGCTACAATTTTTTATTACTGATCCAGCACTTGTTCTTTATAGCCAGCTTCCTACTGAAAAGAATAATGTAATTCAAGACTTTGTTTTTGCATCTGTACCAATAAAGTCTACATTTCAATTTAAATTTCTTAAATGGCTTCATAAAAACTGTGAGAAGATATACAAAAGATTTCCAATAGTAAAGATTTTTTTTGCCCACATAAAAGAAACAAATATTGGTGATTAAAAATGTCTAAAATTAAAAATCTATACTTAATATGAATATTTGTCATTTTAAAATGTATTTCATTGTCTAAAGAGGCTTCAATATTTAATTAGAAACAATTGTGTTATTCAAAAAGTATGATTGAGCAATAAACAATGACGTATTTAAATAAACAGTGGGCTTGCTTGTCATAAAGAATTAGACCAACTTGTTTGGAAATTACTCCTTTTAAGCTAAAAGAATATTATCATATTTATGACTATCAAGAAAGAAAACAATTTGATTTGAAAATTTTATTCTTCAATTTTCTTCATTGTAAACTCTGAACAAAGCTAGCAAGTGAGCAGAGAAAACAATATGTGAATGAATGAATGTGTTCCAATTGCTTTCAATTATTTGTTATAGAATAATGGCTTACACATAGAAGGGACAAAGTTAGCATATTTGTGAAGGATCAAAACTCAAGAAAGGTGTGTGCTATGAACTGAATGTCTCCTCCAAAAATTATATGTTGATGCCCTACTCCACAATGTGATGGTGTTTGAAGGTGGGACTCCAGGAGCCAATTAGGTTTAGATGAGATCATGAGAAGAACCCCTGATGATGAGATTAGTGCCTTATAAAAATAGGAAGAGACCAGGGTTCTCTCTTTCTGCAATGTGATGATCCAACAAGTATGTGGCCACCTGCAAACCAGGATGAAAGCCCTCAGCAGACATCAAATCTGCTGGCACCTTGATCTTGGACTTCCCAGCTTTCAGAACTATCTGAAACAAATGTCTATTGTTCATTGTATTTTGTTATAGCATTTTGTTATAGCAGCCTAAATTGACTGAGACAGTGGTGACCATTAAGACAATCCTTTGCTCTTTTAATAAATGTAATTTAATTTATAATTACTGAAAAAAATGATTTATCATAATGGGAGCTGTATATACTTGAGAGAAATTAGGAAACTATTACTATGACAGAAAGTTGAAGAAGGAGGTATATCACTATTTTCAAAAGAAGGAGAAACAGTTTAGCTACTGGAAAATTCAGAGCAGTGATGTAATGTTATTCTGTGAGAAACTTACAGGTAAATACATTCTAAAGAATGTATTCTGAAGCACAAGCACCCCTGAGAACTGCAAGGGGAGAAGACAGTTTTCCCTGGCCAAATTGTTATGAGAAATTCTGTATTTTATTCAAACGACATAACCACAATGTACATATATAATAAACAATATAAAATGTTCTTACAATTTGTTATATTATTAAATATATATTTATTCATATATAAGGTATCACTCACACAGCATATCTGTGGGTTCTGCATCCACGAATACAACCAACTGCTCATCAAAAATACTTGAAAAATAAAAAAATGTAACAATTTTTAAAAGTAATGCAAATTAAAAACCAACACAGTAGGACAACTAATTAAATATTACTAATGTTGTGTTTGGCATTATAGGTAATCTGGATATACTGAAGGGTGTGCATGGGTTATATGCAAATAAAAGGAAACAGAGCATCTGTGGATTTTGGTATCCACAAATTTTTGTATCCATTTGCGAAGCAATCCTTCTTAGATACCCAAGAACAACTGAATATTAACACATCTTTTCTTTAATTATGTTCACCATTTTAAATCTAACTTTCCTCGCCTGCACTCCAGCAACTAAAACAAAACACAGAACAATTAACAATCGTGCTAAATGGTATCACTTTAAATTCACAAGAATCAGCCTCAATCAGACCCTTGTATTGCTGACAATCTTGAAACCTATCTCCTATCTTCCCATTCCCTGCTTAATTGAAAGAATATGTCAAGCATTCTTTCTCCACAAACCTCTAACAATTCTCTCTAATTCCTTCTCACTCTCAACTGAGCAAAAACCAAAAATCTAAAGAGACTGTCCCAGTGTTCCCACTAACAGTCCTACCGTCTTCTCTGCATCTCTACCCTTGTCATCTGTCTCACCTCCTGATAGGACTGGCTATTTCTCCCAGTTTCCCTAAGGTAATTATCTATTGTGCACCAGATTTCATCAACTGATGATTACTCAGCGACTTTACTCCTATAACTTCCTTCTTCTTTCTCTTCTGCTGCATCAGTGGAAAATTTCTCTTTTATACCATTTCCAGCAGCATTTTTAAAAAACATATGGAAGATCACACCATGAAAAATAAACTCTCCTTTGACCCCTAATTTCTCTCCAGTTACACTCCATTTCTTCCCATTTACAGGACCCAGGAAAAAGTTGACAATACTTGCTCTCTCCTAATAGGAAATACCTTGTGAGACTCTAAGCAGATAACAGGGCAACCCACCTGAACTTATGGACCTTCAGAACTGTGAGATAATAAATGGATGTTGCTTCAAGTTGCTAAATTTGTGGTGGTGTGTTGTGCAACAAAAGAAAACTAATTCAGATTGAGGAAGAACTGCAGTTTTTGGAGACATAGTCATGGAGAATGGGATATTAGAATGAAGACTTACAAATGTGGATATTTGGCTTAAGAGTGCACTAGGCAGAACGAGATCAGTGCAAAAGAATGAGGCAAGAGCCTGGAAGGAGGAGGAGGGACTTGGAGGTCAAGGTGGCTGGAATGGAATGATCAGAAGATGAGACCAAACAAGGGAACCTGAGGGATCTGGAGCAGATTGTGTAGAACCTAGGAGGTCATTGTGAGGACTGGATTTTTACTGGAGGAAATGGGAAGACAACACAGGATTTTTTAGCAGAGAATTGTCATAGGTGACTTTGTACTTGCACAAGAGCAATAGTAGAAGCAAGGAGAATAATTGTAGCAACTTAGGTTTGAGGCAGATTGCATCATGGTGGAAGCAGAGAAGATGCAGAAATGTGTTCCGATTTGAACATTTATTACTGACATTTTATTTATTCATTTATTTTTACTTTACTTTTTTATAAAGATGTGGGGTAAAACTCAGGATTATGTACATAAGTAATCTACACGCAGGTGAAGTTTGGGCCTCCAACTGGTACTCACTTCCCCTAGGTTAGGACCAGATATGCTTTATATTGCTATGTGCCCTCCCCCACCCCAACCTCCCAACCTGGCAGTGTCCTCTGATGGCCAATCTCTCCCTCGTGTTCTTGTGATAAATGTTCAGGTCCCACTTATGAGTGAGAGCATGTGATATCTGGTTCTTTGTTGCTGTGATAGATCACTAAGTATGAGTGTCTCCAGTTCCATCTAATTTGCTGTGAAGTTCATGCTTTTGTCCTTCCTTATGGCTGCATGATATTCTATCATGTATCTGTACCATATTTTCTTTATCCAGTCTACTTTTGATGGACAGTAGGTTGGTTCCATGTTTTTGTTATTGTGAATACTGCGGCAGTAAGTGTGCATGTGCAGGTATCTTTTTTTGTAGAATGATTTGCGTACTCACATTTTATATTCAACCAAAAACAAGGCTCACTGGAGAAATGGTAATGATTGAGTTGTGCTGCTTTGATCTGATGAACTTGTTGCAGGATTGTGAGGGTTATGACAATATGTCCACGTGGCTGGGCCACAGTGCCCAGATACTTAGTCAAACATAATTCTAGATTATTTTTACAAGAGAATAGCATTTCAATCAGTAGACTTTGAGTAAAATAGATTACTCCCCAGAAAGTGAATGGGTCTTATCCAGTTTGTTGAAGACCTTAACAGAAAAATGCTGACCTCTCTCAAAGAAGGAGAGATTCTGCCAGCAGACAGCCCTTGGATACAAACTGTAGCATCAACTCTTTCTTGAGTATCCATCGTGTTCACCTACTATGTAGATTTGGACTTGCCAACCTTTCTAACCATGTGAACCAATTTCTTATTATAAACCTCTGTCTAACAAATCCTGTTGATTTTATTTCTCTGGAGAACTTGGACAAATACAAAAGTATTTGGAATTCTGCAGACAAGGGACATCTGAACAGGGTGGGAGCAGTAAAAACCTTACCCTGAATTGTGTTTCCTTGTTATGGGCTGTGTCAGACCCAGGAAACACTCCCTGGAGAAACCAAGATGAGAGAAAGACAAGATCCCTGTCTAACCCTGACACCGCTCTGTCATCTTGGAAACACTACTTAACCACTCTAGTCCAGATTCTTCATTTAAAAACAGGCATATAACTAACCTCATCCAATTGTTGAGAAAAGTAAATGTCACAATGCATATAAAGTATCTAGTAGTATGCCAGGCTCAAAGTGGGCTCTTAATAAATGGCAGTGTTATTATTACGGTCTCCATTCAAAGGGCATTTTGTGGCTGTCATGACTGTTAGCAGTACAAGAGATAATAACAGTAGAAGTGATAATAATAACTTCCACTGATTTGACTCATGCAACATTTTAAAGCATTAGCATATATTTTTTTTATGATTATACCACTGGCAACCTGTGTAGATTATTGTGCTTCTAACATCAGTGGAAACCAGAAAAATGTTACATGATTTTATACTTAATTAAAGCTAGAAAATTATCTGCTGCTATGTGTAAATCCAACATTCTGCATCATATGGATCTTGTGATAGGTAATCATAGTTGAAGTGGTTATTGAATCAAAAGTCAATAAAATGTTAATGGAAAAAAGAGTGAAAATAAACATGCATAGTTGCTGCAATAATTTTCTAAGAAAAATCTGTAACATTTTCACTAGAAAATTTATTTTAAAATAAACCAAATAAATAAAATTTGTATGCATCTTAGCACCCAGTCATGCATATATTGTGCTTTTAATGGAATTTCACAAAATTTCACCAGAAACAATGTTAATTATTATTTGATGTTTTCCAAAGGATTTCAAAAAGTGCACTGACAGCTATTATAGTTTAGTTGCTTTCCCAAATACTAGATTTATTTTTTAATACTTTAATTGCAAAGACTATGATATGATTAATAATAACAATGGCTATGTATGCACACATACTGCTACTATCTTACACAATAGGTTGCCGGCTAAAAACATAAAGGCTTTCCAAGTCCATGTAAACAGCACTATAGTCCTATGAATAAAATATCTTTTCTCATTTTCCAAATGGATATCATTGATATCAAAAGAGGTCAAATATTTTCTCTAAGGTTTTGCAGCTAGTAGAATAGAGCTGTACTTGAACCCATGTCTGTCCGTAGCAGAATAATCACTCTCAAGTTTTGTTTCATGAAAGGTACTAGGAGTATTGTTAAAAGGCGGTTCCTAGAACTACACCAGACCTACTGGGTCAGAAGTTCCGAGCATAGGGCTCAGGAGTTTGTATCTCTAACATGTAACACTGGTAATAATCCTGGTACAAGAAGGTGGTCAGGAATCTACATTATCATAAACATTGGACTGCTTGGTAGTTGAATTATTAAGTTATTTTTAAAATATAATTTGCAAGCTGTGCATCTGACAAAGACCTAGCATCCAGGATCTACAGTGAATTCAAACAAATTGATAGGTAAAACAACCCCATCTAAAAGTGAGCAAGGGACAAGAACAGGACACTTATCAAAGGAAGACATTCAAGCAGCATACAAACATATGAAAAAAATGCTCAACCTCACTAAGGATCAGAGAAATGCAAATCAAAACTACGATGAGATACCACCTAACATCGGTAGGGACGACTATCATTAAAAAGTCAATCAACAGTGGGTTCTGATGTAGCTGCAGAAAAAAGGGAGCACTTTTACATTGTTGGTACGAATGTAAGCAGTTCGACCTTTGTGGAAAGCAGTGTGGTGGTGATATTTCAAAGAACTAGAAATTGAACTACCATATGATCAAGCAATCCCTCTTCTGGGAATATACCCAGAGGAACTTAAAATATTGTACCAAAAAGACACCTGCACATGCATATTATTTGCAACACTATTCATAATAACAAAAACAATGAACCAATACAGATGCCCATCAAAAGTGGACTGGCTAAAGAAAATGTGATACATACACATGACAGAGTATTATGCAGTCATAAAGAAAGACAAAATAATGTCTTCTGCTGCAACATGGATGCAGCTGGAGACATCATACTAAGTGAACTATCATAATAACAAAGAACTGAGCCTCATGTTTTTACTTATAAGCAGGTCCTGATCATCAGTCACATGAGCACAAAATTGGGAACCATAGATGCTGGACATTGCTAAAGGAGAGAGAGAGGGAGAAGGGATAAGGGGACACAACCACATACTGGGTATCAGGCTCACTATTAGGGAGAGAGAGGGCCCACTAGGAGCCCAAACCTCTGCACACAATTTACTTAGTAGTAAATCCTCACATGTACTCCACAACTCTAAAATAGAAATAAAATAAAATTATCTTTTAAAAAAGTTTTTGTATTAGATCTTTGTCAGTAACATAATTCAAGTTTTGTCCATACTATTATATTAATATTTGTTATTATTTTAGAAAAGAAAATATTGTGTTCATGTTGAAATGTTGCTTCTCAGCTTTAACCAAGATGAATGCATGCCACAGGATTTATCTCTTTTTTCTAAATTCATCCTTTCAGATTTTGTGAATGAACAGAACAAGACTGACCTACTTCAGAGAGACTTAATGAAACTTGAAAGAACACCTATGCCCTTGTACATTTTTTTTCTGAAAGTTGGAGGTGCTTCTCTCTATGTATCTTTCAGGACCATATTCGTGTTTTAATATTCAAGGATATTTACATCTAAATTGCCATGGGGCTTCAGAATATATTTGTATTACACGTGACATGTGTCCACTAGTGAACCCAATATATTATCATTAATGGTAAAAAAAAAAAAATTAATGGCTGAGGGGTAGAAAGTGTTAGTGAGGGTGTTTAAGGGTTTGCAGTGTTATAAGAATAGCTTATAGGATTACTTTAAGGAGTATAATAATTCATTGATCTGACTAGAATTATTTAATATTCATTTTAAGCAATTTACTTTTTCTAAACAAATATTATTTTTGCTAACGTATTTAATTTGATAGGCTTATACTCTAGAAATTACTTAATTAATCTCTGTTTGACTTTGCAAAATTTTATTTGTATGTTAAAATTTAGCTATTGATGTTATTGGTGCAAGTAATTGTTTTATATTTTTTAAAATGAGAGAGAATTTGTTTTTAATGAATAAATTATATCACTGTCTTATTTTAAAGTAGTTTTCAATATATTTTTATCCTCAAAACAAGTTAGTGAGATTAATAAAAATAAGAAGTGCTTTTTGTAAATAAACAAACTGACATTCAGAGGACTTAAATGACTTTCCCAAAGTCACACAAACAAAAGGTCAAATCTGGAAGACATTTAGATGTGTGGACTTTTTGTTAAATGGAGAATTGGTAGTTTTGTCTAATTGACCTATGCTATAGTTTATTTCCAGAAGATATATCTGTGTCCCGATGTCTTCCTATGTGGTACATTTTGGACAATACCACAACATTGGCTTACTCAAATCACTTCCTCAAAGAACCAGTCTGAAATTCAGGCAATCCAGAGCATTGTTCTGTTCTCCTGTCACTGAATTGTACTTCCAGAAAGAAGTCTACCTTTTGGGCACACCACCAGGGGCGTTGTTGAGGAAGGGATTTTTGAGGAAGCTTTGGGAAGTAATGTCTGTACTACAGGAAGGAAGATTGTAGTGCTAAAACAATCTGGTGTGGGCGGTCTAGAGGCACCAAAATCCTGATTAAATCTGGGCAAGCACAGGAAGCAAGCTGAAGAGTCTAGTGCACTTGAACTATTGTATCTCACTGACCAGGACTTTCTGGTCCTCTCTGTTGCAAACTGCTCCGGCTTGAGTTTCTCCTTACAAGTATGTCTGGATGTGCCATATCTTTAAATTGGTTGTTAATTGATGATTAACATTCATAACATTCTCCAAGCTTAAATTCCATGAATGTGTAGATTAACATAACATTTCTGTTATTTTTATACTAAAACTTAAATGTCAACCTGAGAGAAACAGGGAAAGCAAATACTCAAAGAACAAAACTTTTTTAAAGCCTATAAAACATGATTGTTGGGTATTTACTAAGAAGTATACTTTTTTTTTAGAAGAAAATGAGACACGACAATTTTCTGGAGATCACCAGTCAGTGGCTTTTTTAAAAAGTCTCCTGAATAAGATGTTCTGTCCACTTTCTTTCTACTATGCTGCTTCTCACATCTTTGTCAAGCTGAGTTATGTTTTCAATAAAATCACCAAAGCATTAAGATTCTAAAGCCATCTGTCACTACCCATGCTTATTTTTGTCAGCATCAAAGCTATACTTGAAAACATTCAAAAGTATGCTTACATTCTCTTTGCTGGATGTGGGAAAATCAAAGACTCCGAAGCTAGACTGCCTTTAGATTTGCATCACATTCCATCCATTTTGACTTGTGTGACCTTGGATTAGACCTAGCTTCTTTGTGCCTTGGTTTTTCCATCTATGAGAAGAAGACCATAACAATAATATCCACATTGGTTTATTGTGAGAGAATATTGGCAGTAAAGCACTCAGAGAAGAATTTATCAAATAATAACTACCATAGATATGCTTCTGATAGATGTGAAATGCTATCTAGCAACAACAACAACAAAAAATTGTGCATGGAGTGATATGGAAGCTTATCTTCCCAATGGGAGTCAAACTGCTTCCGTTATTATACAAAATATAGTTATTTGGGAGAGGTGGGATACTGCTACAAAGTCAAGCACTACTCTCTGAACTATGTAATCTGTTTCCATGGATAATGTAGACATATTCTGGTAAATAATTTACCAACCACTTTATTGTCTTGAAAGGAATGTAAAATACATGTGAAATATGAAAAAAAAACACACCCATATATCCCCTTTATTTGGAAATTTAAGACTAGAACTTTAAGAAATGTTTGCTTTTTCTTTTCATTTAAGGGCATATGTCTCCAGTTTAGTGACCATTATGTTATTTTGAATTTTGTTTTCTTTAAGAAACACAAGCGCAGAGTATCTTTGTGTAAGTACAGAGAGGGAGAAGAAGCATATATGTGAAATTATTTACTGACTTTCTAAAATAAGATCTTTCTGGAGGCCAGTTAGCCATTATCTTGATATTACACTTAATGATTTAAAGTTTTTATCTCATTAAAGAAAGTGAACACACAAAAAAGTTGAAGAGTTGAGCTTAGCAAAACAAAACAAGAAGTACAACAAAACACATAATGGCTTGGAATAGTAAAATACAAGTTCCTTTCCATGATCTAAATATCTCTGTATTTTCTGGCCTTTGCCTTTCCTTCCAAATCCATTTCTAAACCATGTCTACTTTCTCAGTCGATGCCACACCCACTGACTTCCTTTTCTTTCTTTTCCTTAAACATGTTAAGTTTTCGCAACTTCATCGTTTTTGCACTTAGTCATCTTTCTGTCTGGAAAGTATTTCCCCTGGATCTTCACAAATGTTTATTCTTACATTATTCAGATCTTCACTGAGATGCAAACAGAAGTAGCCTAGCCCTAAAGATGTGTTTCTCTTTCTGTGATATGACTTATCTGATGCTTCATGGTGCTATCTGGAATGCCACATGGGAGATTCTTCATTCTGTGAATCCACCAAGTGTGGTGCCAGCAGAATCATCATGGGCACAGAAAGCTAATCCATATCCAGGTTATGGATCTGTTTAATGAAGAGAACTGTTGTCTTCCTCTGATGAAAGAGGCCCAATACTGGTCTCCCTGGAGAACAGTTTTATATTGGGGACCCAAGATACAATGCTGGTCTCAGAGGATGGCAGATTGGGCACTAAGTAGTAGCCAGATCAATCTTGATAAGAAGTCTATGAATACCCTCCATCCCTTCCACCAAGACTATGTTCATGGGCTGTTGAAAGAGCACTGGGAAGAGGGCTGACCAAAATACCCAAAGGGTGTTATTTTGTCTGCCTGATTTTTAAGAGTCTCTTCTTCAGTGGTTGCTGGTAGGAGAATTTCCCTTCATCCGTGGCCTTCAAGTTCACTTGTGAGTGTTTCTGTAGTGCTGCAGTTGCATGTTTGGGTAGGTACAGTATATCCTGGGAAACCATCTTTAAAGTAGGCATGCTGTTTCCTAACTAGTTGGCCATAATGACATCGCTGGCAGCCACAGACTTGAATTAAGAGCAGAGACCATGGGATAGTAGTTGATGCTGAAAGAGTCCAAACTACCTGTTCCTGCAACTTATTTGTACCTTTAGGACATGCCTAAGTTCAGAGTCATATGCCCTATTTCCTTATGATGAAAGATTGTTGCCCAACACGCCCAAATGTATGGCTGGAAGGTATAAACAACAGTTGATTAATGATGGAAGCTCAGGTCTTAAGGTCACCAGGTATCCCCTAGTTAAGTGTTCAGTGTCCACAATACCCAATAGGAAAACAAAAGTTGTATTTCAAAATGAAAAATCACTTTTTGCAGAAGAAAGCATCGACTTGCTTTAGAATCCTAGAGGCCTATTCAGTGATGCCACTGATGCTTGCCAGATGCTCCATACAATACCCCTATTCGCCTTGGACACGTGGAGTATCCAGTATCCTTGGAACTGCCGGCATGACAGAGCAGCTTGTGCTGCAACCTGAACTTGTTCCAGAGTCTTCTATTGTTCTGGACCCACTCAATGAAGGCAGCTATATCGACTCTATAGATGGGTCAAAGTAACCCACTCAAATTTGCTATATATTGCCTGTACAAGCGTTCCTTGATTGTTTAAAAATATGTGGCATCTTTAGAGAACCTGGCAAAAAAGTTAAAGTCTACATAATTTAGAAGTATGTGTCTCTAGAAAATAAATAATATTGTTGAATTTCTATACTTAAAATTCCAAAATCTCTTCCAACAATGAAATTAAATAATTCTATAAATAATGTTTGAATCCATAATATTATTTTCAAGGCAATCTATTTTTGACAAAACATACCATTCTATGTATATTATTTATTCTCATAAATGTCTAGTAAGCTTACTTTAAATAGCATATTATACAGGACATTTAGATCAAAAAGATTTTTCATGGTAGGAATTTTCTAAATAAATAGCACAAATTTGCATTTAAATCTGTTTTAAAACAGATAAGTAGCTAGAAAACACAATTATATTAAATACATTGGAGAAGGTCCTCTAAAAATGGAATTTATTTATTAAAAATTACATATTTGCTCTTACATGCTTTAACTTCAGTCACCTTCAATGTACAATATACCTATTGAGTTGTTTTTTCCACTGCTTAAAACAGTTTTTGGAATCATCCATTTTGATGCCTTTTAGTGCTTCTGCCATTTTTTTTGTTTTACCTTTTCCAAATTGTCAAAACATTTTTCTTTGAGGACTTTTTTCATCTGGGGAAACAATAATAAGTGAATATGAAAGGTGGGGTATGGGAGTCATGTCATTTGGGGTCAAAACTGCTTAACACTCAGCACGGTGTGAGCAGGTGCATTTATAAATCACCCATCATGAAATGGGCAAATGCACTGAAAGAATCTCCTCCTGAAAAAATTCACTGAAGCAGAATGCAATCTCTCACAACAACACTAGCCGGTACACTGATGCCAATGAGTTCCACAACACTTGTCTAGTGGGGGAAGCCTGTACTTCATGGGACCTGTTCTCCAAAAGATAATTCCACTTTCTTGGGTCCCCCTCATATTATATTAAACTTGATGTTTTTTTTCTAATTTTAAAAGTCTGTGGATTTTCCAGAATAAAACCATATGTGTGCAAAGTTATATATTTATAAATGATTATTTTAACTTTTTTTTTCAATGTAGAATGTGTAAAGTGATAATTTTATGATGTATGCCCGAGGTTAATAATATAAATGTGTCACAAACAAAAAGTAACTGATTACACATTATATGGTGAAATAATCATTTAAAATAAATTATATATGTAATAGAAATTATTATTTGAAACTATACCATTTTATTGAATTTTTATGTCAAATTTATTGAGAGTCTAATCAATTATAAGGCTCAAATTTTATGATTCCAAGACCCAAGTCAAAGCATCTTAAGATATACAAGAGGAAATCCAGACTTCGAACTACTGCCGACAGGTTCCAAACTGGCTGAAGTGATCTGTAAATTTTTGTCCAACTCATGTCCCATTTTCTTTAAAGAATATATGTAATACACATAAGCTGAATGACTTGACATCTTTGCATTGTAACTAGCAAAATGATGTTCATGCCTCTTCAGGTAAGGTTTCCCTCACACTAGTGGAATGAATGGACGTCTTATACATTGTAATTATCAAAATGGTGTTCTTGTTGCCTCTTCCAGTATGGTGTTTTCCTCTCTACTCTTTATCTTACTTCCTACCCACCTATAGGCTGGTCCCACTATTGAATGAAGTGTTTAACTCACCCCCCAGCCCACACACAGCTTTTCTCCATTGCCTTGTGGCCAGCAGAGCTCGTTTTTATGCTGCCTTTCACTTTTATGCTGCTCAACTTTATCCTATCTAACTACTCGGTACGCACAGTTAGCCAAACACAGTCAATGATACATAAACTATTTTGGTTGATTGACTGATGTTTATGGACACAGAAAGATATTTGAATTTCCAGTGTTGACTCTAGGATGAACCAGTGTAAAGATTCAAGCCTATGAAACAGATCGAGAATCACATGCCAGAAGCAGCCACATTTTGATTTTAGAAAATTCATCATGGAAAATAGCTTGCTAAAATGCTCATTTAAAAATTATTTATTTGAAAACCAAATTACTCTACCCTATTCAGAATCTTACAATTCAAAAAATAAGTACACAGCATAGATATATAGATAGTACAAAGTTCACACAAATATATGCAAGCATGATTTTAGTCGGTTTTAACTCTTTGACTCATTTAAAACTCATTTAATGTAATTATAAAATTCCATTTTGGAAAAATTACCAAAAATGTAACTTAAACAGGTATAGTATCTTAAAAATTTATTTAGCCTACATAGGCAGTGCTCATTTTGCCTGGTTTTGGGATAACTGAAGCATCTTCTTCTTTTGATTCTTTGTGTTTTTGTTTTGTTTTGTTTTAGAGTTGGGGGGCACATATGAGGATTTGCTACATAAGCAAATTATGTGCAGGTGAGGTTTGGGCTTCTAGCAAACATCTTTCCACCTAGTATTGGGCATGGGACCCAATGAGTGGTTGTGTGAAGCTTTTTATATTAGAGCAGTGCCCACATTTTGCAGGACTGAGGGCTTGGATAGAACACAGAAAGCGACAGCTCCCAACCACCCTGTGCAACACTCATACCTAGTTAGGCTCAAGTTAAGTGTCACTGAGTATTCTAAGCAGCTGTAGCTGGATGAGAAAGATGGAGAGGGAGAGGGAAAGGGAGAAGGAGAGAAAGAGAGAGATAGGGAGAGACACTAATAAGAGATGTTAGTGGATCGAGTTATGTTTCCCTCTGTTTCAGTTTATCTTAGAGATACCCCTCATTCCTCTTCCACTGAGTCTGCTTAACTCTCAACCAACACAGTGCTGACTGATGTGGTTCACACAGTGAAATAATACTCAGTGTTTCTACACCTGTTTATTATGTCTTTGGCCACAGTTGCAGCAATTGCACATCTACAGTTATTTCAGGACAGAGAAGCTCCAGTGGGCACCCAAAGGACCTGTCAAGTTCCATATATAGTTCTCCCTGCTGCCATCCTGAAGGACCAAACTGCTTTCCTCATGACAATCTGAGTCAATTACCCTGAAGTACATTAACTCATTCTCTGACTAATGCCCCACTTGTATGGAGAACCCAATGTGACCAGATGCTATTAATACTTTGGACTTTGTAGGTTACTTACTATGTCCCCAGTACCAGCAAGTCTTCCTGGAAAGCCTAAAACAGGCCTAAAGTTGAGAATTCATGATGCACACATCACCCAAATGATCCTTTTCTGTTGTCTTTTGCAGGCTGTTGGGTCAATATACGTACTATAGCTAGTAAGTCTTTGCTTATAAAGGCCACCTTCTTCAAAAAGCAGGTTCCTTTGACTAAGTTGTTGTTTGGTGACACCCCATAGCAATTACCATTCTGTGAGCATGTTCTTAGTACTGCCAGCTAGGCTTGGAAGGATGGGCTGCAGGGATAGAAGGAAATTCCAGAATATGTCTTCTTCTCAGTAAGGACAACCACTTCCTTCTCCAAGTTGGAATATGTGTGACAAAAAAAGGGGGGGCTATCAAAAAAGGTTTGTGGGTCTCTTCCAGGACTCGTGTCATATCTAGAGATCAACTTCAACCTCTGCTGCTGACTGTTCAGACTTCTTGCCTATGCATAAATAACTTTTCCATAATTTTGCAACTCCAATCTTTAAAACTTGCTCCTTCTAGGCTTCTTGCCACCCACCCAAATCACTCCTCACTACTCAGAATTAGATTTTTTGCTTACCCTATGTCACTTTTCCCTAAATACAAAGTTGATGATAATGTGTACCGCTTACAGCTTTGCCTAGTAGAAGGATTTCATTATCACCATCTGTCGGAGTCACCTCTAAATGCAAACTTGGTGCTAAACAGTGCATTTTGACCTACAAATATATACAGAGACACATATATGTATAACATCCTTGAACTAGGCTCAAGGTATTTTCCCTTCTGACAGCTAACTGAAAAGAACCCATAAGACCATAAGTGTAAAATGAGTTGTGTATATATCAGTGTTACAATGGCAAGTGACATGAAATTTGAGTCACTTTTTGTGGAACTTTCTTTTACCCTTCCATTTACTCATGGCTGATTTTGAATCTACAATATTCCTTGCAATAATGGGTTCCTACTAAGCCTGCCTGACCCTCAATTTACATGTATGGATGCAGCAGTAATTATCTGATTATGAACAACTCTGCTTACATTGTCCCTTGGCTTCCCATGATCAGGTGTTCAGTTTCTTAATCTCTATCAAGATCTAGTGGCCTTCCAGAAGCTAGTTTTGGAATGTTCTCTGCTGAAGATGGCATAGTCTTACTCCAAAACTGTGGTGTCTGCACCTTGGCTTAGTTTTGGGGCCTGGCAGAGAGAGCACATCTCTTCCTCATTATCACAAAATACTAGGAGCAACATGGAATCTTGTTGGATCAAAATGCCCAAGTTTCATAATCCCCTTGATCTGCTGTAATGAGATACCATATATTGGGTGGCTTATAAACAACAAAAAAATTAATTCTCACTATTTTCGAGCTTGGGAAACCTAGATCAAGGTGCATATATGCAGATATGGTATCTAGTGAGGTTCTACTTTCTGGTTTGTAGACAGTGCTTTCTTTCTGTGTCCTTTCATGGTAGAAGGGGGAAAAGGGTTTTTCTAGGATCTCTTTAAATGGATACTAATACCATTCAGGAGATTACTAGTCTCATAACCTAATCAATTTTCAAAAGCTCCAAGTCCCTCCGATTTGGTGTTAGAATTTAACATATAGCAGGTAGACATCCTTGAATTGCATCCTGAACCTGCTGCAAGTCTTCTCCTTCTCTGAGCTCACGGAAAACTGGAAGTCTTCCAAGTAATCCAATAGATGGGTCAGAAAAAGTGTATGCTGTCTCAAAATCCAAAAAGTCAGCCAAGTGATGTTCTTCTTTCTTATTGATAAATGGCATCAGACATAACTTGCCCTTTAATTTTGATATGCCCCACCATGCTCCAGATCACTGAACTCCTAAACATTTCACTGCTGTGACAAGTGGACTCAGTTTTTAACTATTCATTGAGTTTTTTCTCTACTCTTTGGTACGGATATGGCTTGCAAGAGCATTCACAGTCCATGACATTTTAAGCTTCTATGGCCAAAAAATGAACAAAGATAGAATGTCCAGCTATGGCCAAGTGAAAAGATTGGAAAGTAGTCTGACCAAAAGTAAATATAAATTTAAACAAAAATGACAACTACTATTTTCATGCTCTGGAAATTGACTAAAGGCAAATAACAATCCGAGAGTCTCTCATGCTTGAAATACTACTGAACTTCAGGAAGAAGCAGTCAGAGCACATGATGCTCTGGCCTGGGGGTGATTCCACACCTGCTCCCAGCTTGATGGTGCCAAGTTTTTTCCAGAACAGGGCAAACAGTGAGTAGAGCCACTAATCTGCCTTTGTTAACAGGGGCTGGATCTTCTTGGAACAGAGGATGATGGCTAAATCCAGCAGCTCCATCCATGGCGGTAACTTATTGAAGGCTGGCAAGGGAGGGAGGGTCAAATGATGGACTCTGCTAGCCTGAGGTTGCCATCTTGGTTGGAGCAAGAAAGGTCCTGAAAGAAGCTGAGTACACGAACAACCAAGACTAGAGAGGAACCAAGATAGTCACGCATTCTTGGCCTCAAGGTTTTGAAGTGGAATACATGAACACAGGAGGCCTGAAAGGGCCCAGTGCAAGGTAAGGCCAGGCGCTCAGTGCTCAGAGCTTGACTTCCTATAAAAAGAAAAAAAAAGAGGAAGGAAGGAAGGAAGGAAGGAAGGAAGGAAGGAAGGAAGGAAGGAAGGAAGGAAGGAGGGAGGGAGGGAAAGGAAGGAAGGGAAGGGAAGGGAAGGGAAGGGAAGGGAAGGGAAGGGAAGGGAAGGGAAGGG
>NW_007259460.1:33357-52016 GCF_000164805.1 Carlito syrichta
GGGAGAGAAAGGGAGAGACAGAGAGAGAGAGAGAGAGAGAGGGAGAAGGAGAGGGAGAGGAGGAGAGAGAGGAAAATAGAAAGAAAGGGAGAGACGGAGACAGAGAGAAGGGAAGGGAAGGGAAGGGAAGGAAAGGGAAGGGAAGGGAAGGGAAGAGAAGAGAAGAGAAGAGAAGAGAAGAGAAGAGAAGAGAAGAGAAGAGAAGAGAAAAGAAGAGAAAAGAGAAGAGAAGAGAAGACAAGAGAAGACAAGAGAAGAAAAACAAGAATCTTTCCAGAGATGGTATACTCTAGGGCTGAGGATGATGAGCCTCTAGCATCTTACAGTCCCAGAAGAAATGAGGTGCTCAAAAAAATGCAATAGTAAGGGTTCACCAAGAGACAAATAATCCTGCAGAAAAAGCCTCCAACAGACGGCGCTAAACAACTTGAACAACACAATAAAAAAGGACAGAGGAACCCCCAAAAAACAGAATTATCTTTTGGAAGGGAGGCCCCTTGTAGTACAGGTTTCCCTGCTAGGTGAGTGTTCTAGGAAACCATCAGCATCAACTAACTAGCATTGTTGTGAAAGACTATGTTTGGCTTCAGGGAATTTTTTTTTTTAGATTCTTTCAACGTGTTTGTCCATTTCATGATGGGTGATTTATGAGCACACCTGCCCACACTCCACTGAGTGTCAGCAGTTTTGACCAAAAATGGCAGGACCCCCCATGCCCCACCCTCCCTATTCACTGGATCTCTCTCCAAGCAACTTTTTGTTTGTTTCACCAGGTTAAAAAAAAGGTCCTCAAAGGGAAACATTCTGCTGATATGGAGTAGGTAAAACAAACAAACAAAAAATGACAGAAACTCTAAAAGGCGGCAAAATCGAAAACTATTTTGAGCTGTGGAAAGAAGCATCTCAATAGGTATACTGTATCAAATGAAGGGTACTTTGAAGGTGACTCAAGTTTAAACATGTAAGAATAAATATACAATTTTTCATAAATAAATTCCGTTGTTTTTGGGGTTCCCCCTTATAGTTTCAGATTGTAACACAAAATAGAAAATACATATCCCTTAGCCTATTCTGATAAATTAATTATAGTTATGTAGATAAAGGGGGAGATAAATAAATAAATAGATAAATATTACCCATGCAGGAGAATTTCAAATATTTTATGTAAATATTCTGCCCTTAAGGAGGTGGAACTTAAATGTCTATAAGTGCATACATATGAAGACATTCTTCCTGAATGGACTATGTGGAAAGGTGTTGGAGAAAGAGCCACTTTACAGTGTGGGAGGAGGGGAAGGAAGAAGAATTTACAGTGGATAAATCTGTCAGGTACTACTTCAGCCAGGAAATCAAGTTCAAAAACAACAGTGATAAGGTATGTTAGCAGCATGTAGTCATGGAATTTGGTGCAATTAGTGCTTTATCTCTGTGATCTTCCTTCCAAAAACCCACAACTTCATGTTCAACCACAAGAAAAACACTAGGCGGATCTCAAATAATATAGATAATATTATTGTAGTAGATATTCTATAAAATAACTGCACAATACTTCTCAAAATACCAAAGTCATCCAAAACAAACAAACAAACAAAATGAAATCTCAGTCTAGAGTAGCCAAAGGAGACAGTGGTTAAATGTAATTTCATATCATACATAGGTTTCTGAAATAGGTAAAAAACAGAAGATAACTGAATAGAGTGGGTACTTATTTTGTTTATTAGTAATATATCAATATTAGCTAATTGTGAGAAAAATGCCCAACTATGTTAGATGTTAACAATACAAAAAATTGGGTATGGAGTATATAAGAAATTCCACTCACTATCTTTGCAACGCTTATTTATACTTAGTTCTATCTTTAAAATAACAAAATAAGTAACAAAAGTAAGGCAAGGCAGGTTTGAAAGCAGTCTGAGTTTCAATGTCTCTCCTATTCACAAACAGTTCCATCGGCAGAGTATGCATATAGAGGTCTTAGTGGCTGGACACATTTCAGCACAAATTTTGTCCAGTCATTAGCCAACCTCTAAAAATTGTGACAAGGAAGAAAAAAAAGAGCACAAACAAAAAACTAAAAATAAAAACCTTAGCCATAACCTTAGGGCTACTTATTATAGAAAATACAAACTTCATTGCTTCAGCCCAAGCATGCTACTAAACAAACAAACTGAACAAAAATACAGTAATCTTAAAGAGAAAAATATCAGACTCCCTTCTTTCTTTTCTCCTTTCCTTTCTGAACTTTTTCCATCTTCCACCCTTCTTTACTTTTTCTTCTAGCCTGTCTTTCTGCCAATATTTCTTGTATTGTTTTTAGAGATGGGATCTTCCTCTGTTACCAAGGCTCAAGTAACCATAATGTAATCGTAGCTTACTGCAGCCTTGAACTCCTAGTTCAAGCATTACTTTTTTTTTCTTTCTCTTTTTTAGAGACATGTTCTCACTGTGTTACCCAGTCTGGCCTTCAACTCCTCAAGTGATCCTCCCACCTCAACCTCTCAATGTCTTGAAGTTATAGGAACCAGCCATCATACTTGGCCTCCTCTAATATTTCTTAAGAGGCAATTATACATGCCATATATAAATGAAGATTAAAAGAAAGAATAAATGAAGCTTTTAGACAAATCAAAACTGAATTTCTATTTCCAAAGATAAGACAATATTTTTTCTGTGAGTGTTCATTTACACAGAGCAATAGGCTAGTAAAGTGTGACTAATATGAAATCCAGTTTTAATCTTACTTCTTATTTATCTAATCCACTGGACAAGTTGAAGGGATGTCCTTGGCTCAAGGGTATTCTTATGCCTCAGGCTTCTTATTAGCCTAGTAAAGACATGGTAGAGGTTGAAGGCAGAAAAGAGGCTGAGCAATAACCTAGCAGCTCAAATTAACTACACTCTGTCATTTCACACAGTGAATGTGGCCTGAATTAAACTGGCACATTACAGTCAAGTGCCTGCTTTCAATTTAAGACCTAGGGGCACCAGGTAATTTAAGGTGGGTTTGATAAAATGATAAAGTCTTATTGCAAAATGACAGGTATACCAATGACACACTGTCTCTGCCTCCAAGAACTTCACCATTTTATGGATAAAAGAAATTAACCAATAACTACAACACAGAGGGAGCATAGAGACATTCCTAAGGTCTATGCAATACAGAAATGAATCGTCTCCTGATGATCCCAAATTTCTATCTGAGTTTCAGACATGAATCTACAACCTGTTAGCATGGAGGCATGATAAAAGCTTGTAAAAATACCAAAGGTTGAGATATAGATAATTAAGAAGTAGTAAGTTCTTGTTCCAGGACTGATTGACCAGCCTACTTTTTGCCAAGCATTGTGTGCTTAGAGTTTTCAGCCACATTTGTTCATTGTAGTAATTCTGCAATCCAATTATCATCAGAAACATTTGTGACACATATCGAGAACTAAGACTGTGAGAAATGGAAGTTAAATAACTTTTCCAGGATCACGTGTGGCAGGAAGAAAAGAGATTATAATCCATGTCTCACTCATCCTGATGCTGAGGTCCCTGCCTCTGAACCATCCTTTGTTCTTGCCAACAACTAAAGCTACTTAGGAAACTCAAGTGGCACGCAGCATTAATGTATAAAATGCTTAATGAGCTACATAAATCAGGATCCAATTAGGGCCCTGAAACCATCCCAGTTGTCTTATCAGAACTTAAGAAGAATTTAATATACACATGACTATTAGTCAGCTTTTAAGATGTGCAGAAGTAGAAAGGTGACATTAAAAAATCATCATGTGTAATGTAGAAGGAAGCTACTTAAAAGTTTGGAAGATCAAAAAAAAAAAGTTTGACATTATTAGAAATTAAAAGATATACCCTTTGAACTGGGTCATGGAGAGAGCCTTATTTGCATAGGAACCCAGGAGGTCAGAAAGGGGACTCTATGTATCAGTCAAAGGAGAGGTCAACTCTTGAATCCCAAAGGAAAGTAAACCAAGATGAGTTTGAATCTAAGGGATAGTAGTTTAAGAACTAACATACGCACTGAGGTTCTATTTCTGGAAACTCAAGTGCTGTCTTTGCAACTTTCAGAAATTCTTCTCATGGATGTGACTACAAGAATCACCACTGTTACTGAAATTAACTAATATTAGAAGCTGCTATTAAGTATTTTGTTCTCAGGATGCTATAATTTGCAGAGAAATTTAGAACTTAATTGATACGATATATAATTCATGTTAAGTCAAATAAAATTATAATTTTATTTGAATTTTAAAATTAATGCCAGAGTGCTGGTATTTTTATCATAGACCCATGACTAAATATAGTTCTTCTCCTGCAAACTTACATAAAATATTTACTTAAGTATAATTATACCACAAAAGCCTGTTTAAATACCAGCTCCTTTAGGAGCTTTTCACAGTTGTCTTAAATTGAGACAGGAGGGCTAATCACAGTGTAATTACTCTGACCTTAAGTCATAAATATCTTTTTGTGTGCCGTGATATTTATAATACATTTTGGCAGATTAGCCTTGCAAATGTTTAGAAGCCTTTTAATAAAATGAGTTATCATTATTGTCACCAAGAATACATAGACATCAGTAAGGCATGGTTTGCTGAATATCACCTAAATGCACTGTGCTCTTCTGGAGACACAAAGACTCATAAAGAAGCCCTCAGCTAATCATGATCTCACAATTGTGTAAAAGATACATCATGCACACAGGAAAGTGCCAGTATCTTCAGAATCTTATTAGGAGCAAATATATGCTACAATCTATAACTTCTATACACATTGAATGCAGAGAAAAAAAATCCTGATACAAATCATTGAAGCTTTCAGAATTAAGTGGAATTTGAACTCAACTTTGTAGAATCCTTGCACTCTGCTCCCCTTCACAACCTGCACACCGACAACAACTGTAGCATTTAACTTGCATGTGTTAGCTACGCCTTAATCTTTTCGCATAAGTCTCCAAGTTTCTCAAGGAAAGGGATTTTGCCTAGTATGTTTATTCCTGAACATCAAATGTAATAAACATCTATTATTTAGACATTGTATTTCAAGGCACTGGATTAAACATTAGATTAGAAAAGTCAACAGTCCCCATTCTTGCAATCTAGCAGTTCAAAGTCTCACCAGTAAAAGAGGTATGTATATGCAAGGGACAATGTGCTACATGAAATGGTGAAAATATCTACCGTATCCAATATAGAAGGAACAGTTCACCAAGCAGAAAGAACCACTATTTATAGTATTCAATTAAGCGATTTTGACAGCTGCGTCCACCCATCAATACACCATTGCAATCAAGATGTAGAATATGTCCATCACCCTCCAGAAGATCACTCATGTCTATTTGCAGTTAACTCCTCTCTTTACCTTTAACCACATGCACCTTATATGTATGTTATTTTGTGTCTGGCTTCTTTTATGCAGAATAATAATTTTGACTTTCATCCGTGTTGATTTATATATCAGTAGTTTGTTCCTTTCTACTGCTAAGTAGTATAATTGTATGGCTTATTTGCCTACTTAAGTGTTGAGGGACATTTGTTTAATAAGTAAAGTAGGTATGAATATTTGAGTACAAATCTTTGTATGGACATAATTTTTTTCCATTTCTTTTGGGTAGATACAACATTGTGTTTGTTATGACAGTATTGTTTTGACCCAGTCAGTCATAACAATTGAACTGATATCCAAACAATATAGTTGTATATTATATAAGCCAAATTTTATCAATATGGATGTTTATATTATAATTAAATTTCCTTTGCTATTTTTAAATATTTCTATTGATCATTCTTGTCTATTTTTAAATAGTTCGTATTGTTTTGGGGCAAGCAGACAACTACTAATATTTATGTATGAGAGTAATTACATAACAGGGTAGCTCACAAAATAATTTTAAAAGTAGTTTTAGCTGGACTCAGTGGCTCAGCCTGTAATCCCGTGCCTGTGGGAGGCTGAGGTGAGTGGATTGCCTGAGCCCGCGGGTTCGAGACCCGCCTGGGCAGCGAGACCTCATCTCTACAATAAATCAAAAAATCAGCCGGGCGTGGTAGCGCATGCCTGTAATTCCGGCTACTTGGAAGGCTGAGGCGGAAGGATTGCCAGAGCCCAGCAGGTCGAGGCTGCGGTGGCCGGGAGTGGCCACTGCACTCCAGTCTGGGCGACAGAGTAAGACGCCAACTCAAAAAAAAAAAAAAAAAAGTATTTTTAGTTTTTCAATGATGTTTTGGAATATTTTATAAGGACTGCAGTGCAACTGTCGATGGCTTTAGGTAGAATGGACATTTTAACCTCCTGATTTTTGTATATTCGTTTTTTATCTTTAATAAAGCTTGAGGAAAAATGTTTTATAAATTGATATTCAATATCAAAGTTCTTTTGAATCAAAAAAATCTAAATGGGAAATTAGGGCACACAGGATTAAAGTGACAGAGCTATCCAAAATGTGGACAGAGTTTTTTTTCTCTGAATAAAAGCTGTTCTTCTCTGGATAAACTTTCACATTTATTGGCAACCCAATCACCTCTATTGTTTTGCATGCTATTAAAACACCTATCATGGCAATTACCCATTGTACTGGGTATTTTTCTTACATGCTGTGTGTCTGTTAAATGGAAACCACAACATGTATGTGACCTGAAAAGGGAAAAAGAGAGTTTCTACTAAACTTTTATAAAGATTAATAAAATAAATTAGGACAGATATAAGAAAGATTATCATTCTCAAGTATCCCATTTTCTCCTTTATATTTCCCCAGCCTTCCTCGAAGTTGGATTTCAGTCATGGGACCAGTTTTGGCAATGGTTTGTGCATGATGATGCTGTTATTTGTGGGATAAGGAATTAGATATCCAGTATAATTCCATTATTTTTCTTTTCACTTTAGGCAGTGTCTGTAAAGGGCTCAGGATGGCATGATAAGATGGTGAAACTTCCAAATTAAAATAATCTAAATCCCTGTGAAAATTGCCAGACCCATGTGAAACTCTGTATGCATGAGAAATAAAGTACTGTTGTGCTTAATCAGTAAAATGTTGTGGTTGAAATGATGAAGCTAGCAATAATTATGGTTATTAAAATACATATATTTCTAAACACCTTAAATCTTGTTGTTTTGTTTCTTAAGAATATTTAGAGTCTTGTCTAAAGCTAAAAATAATAGCTTGCTATCACTAAAAGTTAATATTCTAGAGGAATTAATACTGACTTTTTAAATACGATCAACTTTACCATCATGAGGAGAATAATTACCATCAAAGATATCCTGAATTCATAGGTCAAGGCAAAAAATAAGGGAAATGCTTTCAGAATATCATGCAACCGATGTTATATGGATAGTCTGAGATCTTGAACTTCTAATATCCATGATATGTCACATAAGTAAATGAAAAATCAATACTTCCAAAATTCATGCATGCAGCAATTCCAGTTCATTTATTCCATGAGGACTTAAAATATTATCATTGATATAAATTTAGTCATTATCACTAATCCATACTATATATCACTACTTTTTTTCACAAAAGCATTTGAATAGAGCTGTCACATTTAAACTGAACCCTTTAAATAGTTCTTGCAAATGTATACAGAGAAGAAATTTTTTATTAAACCTAAATATTTTCATCAATACAGCTAAATGACTTTAGAGTAGAAGGCTTGCTTTTGAGAGCTTAGTGAACAGTGATGTGTGAAGAAATAAATTTATGTCATATTTTGTTAATTACCTAAAAACTTTCCCTGGAGCGATATATTAATAAACTTATTAAAGTAATATAAGAAAATTACTATTGTTTCTCTACCATTGTTGCCACTGATATGTCTGTAATAGCCAAATATGAGTAACCCATGTAAATTGACCTTAAATCAGAAGTGAAATAAGAACACAGAATAAAAGGTACTGAGAAAAAAGTTAAGTGTCGGCTCAAGATTGTTCTACTTTGAAAGGCATGATGACAAGATTGGCCCATGAATGGTGTCTGAGAATTTGGATTGCAAGATCACAACCATTACTTGATAAGGGTGACTCACTCTGCCTAAGCTGTTTATAGAAATATCGTTTGTGCTGAAATTGCATTCCTCTGAGAGTCTATCCTTTGACATATGCTAGGCAGAGAATGCCAGTGCAACCAACCCTACAAACCGTGGGCCCTGAATCTCACATGTAGACATTTCACACGGGTTGTCCCTCAGCGTGTCCCTGAGGGATTAAGTGCATCCTGTGTGACTCCACTATGAGAGGATTATTGGAAGCTTGCACCTGGTTTCCTCCTGACACAACCCCATGCACCTTTTTCCTTTGTTGACTTTGCATTCTATTCTTTCACTGAGTGAGTTCTATATATCAAATGTAGAAGTGGGAACCCCTTGACACAGGGACTTGTAAGTCCTCTGTAAAACCTTGGAAGTTCTGCAATAAATGCAAGTTTTTGAAATTTGATATTATAATTGCAACAAAAAATACTAAAATCATTCATAAGTTTGTGAATACCTTTCTATATGCACCTATTTTACATATGCTGTTATATCCATGCTAGGTCTTAAGTACATGCTAAACTAAAAATAGGTGCAAGTTTAATGAATAGAAAAATTAAAGTTCTCCTGAAAAAAAGAAAAATGTAAAAGTGATATCTAAAGAAACAGGATATGTACAAAACAATGAATAGGAGTCATGATTATGGCTCAGTTTAGAAATCTGTCTTTAAAATAAGCATAGATATATTCTTTCATGTATCAATTTATTGTCTTACAATTTTACAAGCAATTGTTCTGCCAAAAAGAATTTTGATAATATGCGTACATGGAATGATTCATGATTCATTTTCAAGACATATAAGTATATATATCATTTTCAGACTTTTATTTTACCCACTCCATCTTTTAACTTACATTGCAAGCTGATGTTCAACTGAACAACTGCCTAAAAACCCCGGTAATTCAAAGGAAGTACTACTCTGACTTCAAATGCAGGGGCATCATTTAAGACCTTATTTAACTATAACTTATTTGAACTTTGACTGCCGGGTGGCTGAAGGACAAAATATCATATTGCAAAATAATTATACTAAGTGCTGAATAATATATCTTGTCCAAACCTGCCTTATACAATCATGTATTTTATAACTGTTTAGTTGTTTTTCAGTCATATGTCATATATATTTTATTTGTATTTCAGCTAGTAAGTTCCTGAAGTGGAAAACTTATATATATGCTTTTTTTTTTGTCACCCAAAATTATATCAGTAATACCAAAATAATATTTTAGGGGATAATTACAGTAGTAATTTTCATATCCCATGTTCTGAGGAACATCAGAGTTATTGACTGTAGGACATAAGAGAGAAGGGTACTTAGGTAGAGTTGTCCACTTAGAAAACAAGATCACGGCCTAGCAAAGTATGCCAATCTCTTGGAAAAGCAATATGAGTAGATAAGGACTGAGGTTGGTAGAGGAAAACTTTATTGTTTTAGTTATTTAACTCATAGGTTGAATTATATTTAATGGGCTATTGTGCAGGAATTATTATAAGGTCAACAATTTAAGTTTCCTTTTCTTCATATTCCCTTGGGTCAGTAAGTAGCAACATTTAAACTATCATTTACATGTACCATGTAATCTTATTTATAAAAAAGGACTTTCCTTTTACTAAAGAAAATAATTTGTAATAAAAGCAATCAACCATAAAAAAATGTGTGTGGTAAATTCATATTTTCTAAATTCTTATCTTTATGTGTGCAGAATTTCAACAAAGAATATGATTGTCCAAATTTATTTCATCTTCCAAAAATTGTTATTTTTATTTTTTCATATTTCATCATATAATATCTAATTTGCATTGTGTTATGATCTCTAAAATTTTGCCAGAATAATATATATTATATAATTTGAAATAAATTGTTCTGGACGTGATCATTAATTCCTGTTTTCCTAATGCTAATTGAATGCAATGTTTAAAGTATTTGGCATCCTGTTCCATGAATCAATACTCAGGAATTGAGAGTCAGTCCCTAAGCATATTGATGAAAATTCTACTCAACACTTTCAAAATGTACTTTTCAGTCAAACAAGGATATAGCATATATTTACAATGGATTTTTTTTCTATTTCATTACTTGCTATACACTCTAACACAAAAATGAGATCATATAGAGTAAGCCTAAAAGGAAATAAAAAATAGTAGCCAAATGGCTTAGTTTGGGGGTTTTAAAAAATAAATATTTTGAAGTTTTAACTTTATTCTACAAGACAAATATTACTACCAATAATAGCTAGAAGAGTAATAAACGTAATTTCAAAAATCTGTTTAAAGGCATCAGTGTGCCAACAAATAAATTTTGATGCTAAAGCCCAACATTATAGGGAAGGGAAGCACGTGAGAGGGAATCTTAATTTTGGCATCACCTTGGCCCTTGAGGCAATTGCCTAGCTTAAGAAGCAGCTGAAATTCAGAGGTTTTATTTCTGGGTTTTTCTTTCTGTTCCATTGGTCTATGTGTCTATTTTTTAACTGATCATTGACAAAGTTGAAAAATCAAGATGGGGAAAGATACCTTGTTCAATAAATGGCACTGGGAAAACTGACTAATTATATGCAGATGAACGAAGCTGAATCTCTTTTCACCAAGATGGATTAATGACTTAAATGTCAGACCTCAAACTATAAAAATCTTATTAAAAAATCTTAGGAAACAATCTTCTGGACATTGGCATAAGCAATGATTTTATAATCAAGTCCTCAAAATTAAATGCAACAAAACCGAAATTGACATGTGATTCCTAATTAAATTAAAGAGTTTCTACACAATAAAAGAAATCAGCATCAGAGTGAATAGACAACCTACAGAATGGGAGAAAATATTTGCAAACTGTGTATCTGACAAAGGACAAATATCCAGAAACTATAAGAACTTAAACAAATTGACAGGAAAGAAAAAAAAACATGAAAAATTGGGCAAAGGACATGAACAGACACTTCTCAAAAGAAGACATACAAACTGCCAACAAACATACAAAAAATTGCTCAACTTCATGAAGCATCAGGGAAATGCAAATCAAAACTGCAGTGAGATACTATATTATGCCAGTCAGAATGTTATTATTAATAAGTAAAAAAGAGACATTGGAGAGGTCTTGGAGGAAAGAAAACTCTCATACACTGTTGGTAGACAGGAATGTAGACTACTGTAGTCCATGTGGAAAGGAGTTTGGAGATTTCTCAGTGAACTCAAAATAGAATTATCACTCAATTCAATAATCTCACTACTGGATATATACCCATAGGAACACAAATCTTTCTACCAAAAAAACACCTGCACTGTTATGTTTATGTTTATTCACAATAGAAAAATCCCACCTAGGTGCCTATCAACAGTGGACAGGAGAAAAAAACGTGATACACACACACACACACACACACACACACACACACACACACACACACCATGGAATACTAAAAATCATGTGCACCAATGGGGATACAACTGGAAGTCAACATTCTAAGTAAATTACCACAGAAATAGAAAAATGGATACTATATCTTTTCACTTATAAGTGGGATAAGGCATAAGGATGGGAGCAACAGACACTGGGGACTCCAAAAGGTGAGAGAAGAGGTAACTGTTGAAAAGCTGCCTGTTACATCTACCAATGGAACAGAATAGAGATTCTGGAAGCAAAGCCTCAATTTCTCAACCAACTCATCTTTGACAAAGTCTCCAACAGCGACCACTGGGGAGAGGAGAACCTAGTCAGTAAATGGTACTGGGAAAGTTGGGTGATCTCATACAGAAGATTGAAACAGGACCTCTACCTATCACCATACACAAAAATTAACTCTAAATGGATCAAAGACCTAAACATAAAACCTCAAACTATAAGACTCTTATAAAATGCAGGAGATACCCCTATGGAAATTGGAACTGGCTACCAACTCCTATTCAGAACCCTAAATGCCCATACCTTAAAAAATAAGGTAGACAAGTGGGACCTCATCAAACTCACAAACTTTGACAAAGCAAAAGAAACCATCAAGAGAGCAGGGAGACAGTCCTCAGAATGATAAAAATATTTGCCAACTGTATATCTGAAAAAGACCTAACATCTAGCATCTACAAGGAACTCAAATGTACAGAAAGGAAAAAAATAAACTACCCCATTAAAAAGAGGACAAAATACATTAATAGACACTTCTCAAAGAAGATATATGGGCAGCCAACAAACACATTAAAAAGTGTTCAGTTTCACTCATCATCAGAGAAATACAAATCAAAACCACAATGAGATACCACCTAACCCCAGTAAGAACGATCATCATTAATAAAACAAACAGCAACAGATGCTGGCGAGGATGTGGAGAAAAAGGAATGCTTCTACACTGCTGTTGGGAATGCAAGCTAGTGCAACCTCTTTGGAAGACAGTGTGGCAGTATCTGAAAGAACTAGAAATTAACCTTCCATATGACCTAGCAATTCCCCTATTCAGAATATACCTGGAGGAACTCAAATCATTCTGCAAAAAAGACATCTGCACACATATGTTTGTTGCAGCTCTATTCACAATAGCAAAAACTTGGAACCAACCATGTTGCCCATCGAAGCTGGACTGGATTAAAAAAATGTGATATATCTACACAATGGAATATTATGCAGTCATAAAGAAAGACAAACATATGGACTTTGAAACAACTTGGATGGATTTAGAGTTGATTATACTCAGTGATCTATCACAGAAGCAAAGAACAGTGTACCATATGTTCTCACTCTTAAGCAGAACTTGAATAATTATAATACTATAAGAAAGTGATTGACAGTAGTGGGAAACTGGTGGGAGGGGGTAGGATTGGCAGTTGAGGGAAACTGCTAGGGGAGGAAGAGTCATATCTCATCAAGGATATGCATAATCAACGTTTGTATACCTAACCCTGAATTGTACCCCACATCTTTATAAGAAAGAAAGAAAGAAAGAAAGAAAGAAAGAAAGAAAGAAAGAAAGAAAGAAAGAAAGAGAGAAAAAGAGAGAGAGAAAGAAAAGAAAAACTGCCTGTTGAGTACCATTTTCACCGCTTGAATCTAAAATTTAAAAATAAAAATTTAAAATTTAAAAGCAACTGTAATTCTGAGCAGAACTTTCAGTAGTCTCAAAAAACTATGGTAGAGGTGGAAACAGAATAGAATTCAGGATTCTCTAGGGAAAATTTGCCTTGGTAAACATATCAACCTTTTAGTTTGAATCCAATAATGACCACAATGTAGGAACAAAAGCATAACTGGATAAACTACTTCTCATAAAAACTCAAAGTTGAATTGAAGTAGCTCAATCTTTACTTGGAACAAAATTAAATGCCCTGATCCTAACTGATTGCTGGAAGTATAACTCCCCTCTAGGGGAAAACAGCATCATCCAGATTCTTCAATTATCTTTTATATTTTTCAGATATAGAGAGTTATTCACTCAGAAAAACTGTATATAAGAAAGATAAGTTTTGACTAAAATAGCAAGATAAAAATTAGAGGAGAAATTGAATCATAGAACATCACAATATTGCAGTTATTTTAAAGTTTTTGTTAACTTTGGTAATATAGAATATCAAAAGAGAATAAAACATCATACAAAACAATCAAAAAAGTTACAAGGAAAAAAAATAAAAGCTGAACAATACCAATGCATAGTTTTAACATTAGTTTAGATCCACCTGAAGAAAGAAAGAGTACACTAGAGTTGGATCAGAAAAAAATATATACATCAAAGTATGGAGATAAAAATCAGCAAACATATGGAAACAAATGAAAGAGACAAATGAAGTATATGGAAACATCAAACACAATTGTGATTGGATTCAGAAAAAAAAATAAAATGAGATAGAAGCAATATCTAAAGATGAATTAGCTAACATTTTCTTCAAAAGTATAAACAACATCAATGAAAAGATTTGCCAAGCTTTATAACCTCTAACAGAGCAAATACAGAGAAAAGCAAAGCAGTATATTATAGTACAACTCTTAAAATTTTAAGACAAAGCAGGAATCTTAAAAACATCCAGAAAAAATCTACTGGATATTGAATTTCCATAGGCCAATAATGCATTTTGTAATTTCCAGATTAAACACAAAATAAATAGGAAAATGTTATATAACACAGGAAGACAATTCAATACAATTTTATTACTTAAATAATAAAAAAAGAGAAAAAGAAAGGTGTATAGAACAGGTGAGCCAAATAGGAAGCAGATAAAAAGATGGTCGATTCATACATGTATATCAGTAACTATATTAAAGACAAATGGATCAAATATCCAATTAAAATTCTAGAATTTTCAGACTAAACTTTAAAGCAAATCCACTATAAACTCTCTGCAAAATATATCACTTAAATATAAAGTATATGAATATAAAATAAAAATTAAAATACTGCAAAAGATATGTGTTATAAATATGAACCCAAGAAAAGCTGGAAACAATATACAAAACCCAAACAAAGTATGCTTTAAAAATATATAAATTACTGGCAGAGAGACATTTCATATTATGAAAGAATCAATACATTAGAAATACATATAAAGCCAAAATTTGCTTGTAATTTATAATATAGCTTGTATTTATAATATAGCTTGTAATTTATAATATATAATATAATATACACAAAACTAAAAGAAAAACAATTAAAAGGGAGTCTGATATTAATCTGATATTAACATGCTGTTTACAATAACTCACTGAAAAAGCAGACAAAAAATATACTAAGGATCTGTAAGTTCAGAACACCTAACAAATATATTCAACTTACTAAGCTATACGTGTAACACCACACATGACAACTCAGGTACGTATTATTTTCAAGTGAAATATATTGCATCACTGACCAAAACAGCTATGACTTTGTGCAGGTGCAATCCAACAGCTCCTTGACTCAGTTCTACCATTTATTCATTTCTGCTTTCTTGTTCAAAGAGTTCTGTGATACCGAGGCAATGGATGACCACAGAACTCTGCTCATGCCCAGGTATACAAGACAGTGACTGATAAGATCAGAAGGTCATTAATTTTTTCTTTTCTTCCTAATCATTAAAAGTTCTGATATGATTCTATATGGATTTTCAGAAGACTTTTTCAAAATCAAGTTCTATTTACCTATATGGTGAGTAATTTGGTAATTTATTCTCGTGTTGGGTTTCTTGCTTGTTTTTCTTTTCTTAACCCTTTACTGTTTCCCACACACTTACTTTCTTGTCTCAACTTCTGTCTTCAGGGAAATCCATATTCAGACAGGTGACAATGAACTACCTAAGACTGAAAAGTCACAGTAGCTATATTATTAATTCTAAAACTTATCTTTTTGCCCTGTAATAGCTATTATAGAACCAATATTACAGGTACTCTTTCTGGAAATTGAAATAGTTTTGGTTTATTTTCACTGCTTATATTAAATTATATTACTTACTATTTTAAAATATAAATTATTTTAAAATATTTAAGATTCTCTTTGTGTCCCAGTGCATGCACCATTATCATAAATATTCTGTGGTTACCAAAAATATATCTTGTGTGTTTGATGAGTGTAGGTTTAAAATACTAAAACTTAAGCCAGGCACAGTGGTTCACACCTATAATCTCAACATTTTGGGAGGCTGAGGGGAGAGAATTGTTTGCTTGAGCCCAGAAGTTTGAGATCAGAATAGGCGACATAGCTAGATCTCGTTTCTCTCTCTCTCTCTCTCTCTCTCTCTCTCTCTGTGTGTGTGTGTGTGTGTGTGTGTGTGTGTGTGTGTGTGTGTAAAAGCTGGGCATGGTGGCACACACCTGTAATCTCAGCTACTTAGAAGGTTGAGGAGGAAGGAATGCCTGAGCCCAGAAGGTTTAGGCTAAGGTGAACTGTGATTATGCCACTGCACTCCAGTCTGAGCAACAGAGTGAGACAACTACAAAAATTTATATCAATTATTTTTGATACTTTAAACATTTTATTAATATTTTGTCTGCTTATTAATCATATTCTGAGAGATATGACAAAATTTCAAGCTATGACTATAAATAGGTCAATAATTCATGTATGATTCTGTTTTTGTTTGTAATATATTGAACCTATATTTTAGGTGAATGCTTTTTTCCGATAGATTTTAGCTTTTTCATTATTCAAGGATATTTCTGAAATTCAATCATAATATTTGTCCTATTTTTAAATTGTTTCTGCTTTATCTCCATATTTCTGAATTATTTTGCTATTTTTCAATGTACTCATTCTAAGTAGTATATTTGGTTTTCGATTAATCTAATATTATAGTCTTTGGTTTTAATTAAAATGACTGAAACAAGTTCCAGTTCTGGAATTTTATTTTCATAAAAAGTCACTGAATACTCTTTTGGGGATGATAGGAACTTAATATGTTTGAGGTGTAATTCTGTCATGTTTTTTAAGGGTGATGAAAGCTTAGATATGTGTCTTACTTTGAAGCAATAATCATTCTACATGCTATCTGTAGTCAGCTTTATTCTACTAAATGCAACTATGTAGAGCTACTTCTATTCATTTCATCATATCATTGTTGAGAATCTACTATGTAAACGAATAAGTGTTCCTATTAATACCTATCTTTCAAATCTCAATTAGGGTAGAGATACAATACTCAGTTTATGTTTCCAGAAATATTTGGAATTATTGTTTTACTTCTTAGAGTCTACAGAAGTTACAAATAATATTTTTCATTTATATGAACTCTTCCAGTTATCAGTTTGAAATATATGTGCATATATACAACCGTAAGTCAATGCCTAATGTATTTAGAATTTTCTAAAGCAGTAGCTTATGCTTCCTAAATAAGTCACTTGTGTTTTTCATTCTCATCTTAAATTTTATACATATCAATTTTTTCTTTTAGAATCCTCTCATCTACAAATGTTAGTACTCACCTTGCTTAAACTTTCTTTAACTTAAAAGTTCTGTCTTCTATATTCATAATATTCAAGAATGGCAACCGTGCATCTCTTTTGTCTTGAATCCATTTACCAGTTCATCCATTTGCAATTCATCCTTTAATGGATTCAAAGCCAAGAGTGTTGGTTATGGAGTCAAGGTCTCTATGTTCTCCTGATTCTGACATCACCAAAGCTTTGGAGGAATCAATTATTTGATATTCAGCATATATATATATATATATATATATATATATATATACAGAATAGTAATAACTATTCTATCTCAGGAAGTTACTATACAGCTCTATTTTATAAATTTGTGCCCCAGCATGTAATCACATTAAAAATGTCTTCTATATTACGCAGCCATAAAGAAAGACAAACATAAGAACTTCACAGCAACTTGGATGGATCTGGAGTCAATCATACTCAGTGATCTATTGCAGAAAGAAAGAACAGAGTACCATATGTTCTCACTCCTAAGCAAACCTTAAACAATTATAATACTATAAGAAAGGGATTGACAGCAGTGGGAAACTGTCACGGGAGGAGGATGGGATTGGCAGTTGAGGGAAACTGCTCCAGGATGGAGGAGCATACCTCATCAACAAGGTTACCTGCATAATCAACGTTTGCATGCCTAACCCTGAATTGTATCCCACATCTTTATAACAAAAAATAAAATAAAATAATTTTTTAAAGTGTCTTCTAAAGGGCAGGGGCATTTTACTTCAACCCTGTGACAGCATCTTTATTTGTTTCAGTTATGCACTCATACATTTGTTAAATTTTAATTCTGTAATTAACAGGTGAAACACCTGGAGATCAAAAAGAGCACAGGATTAAGATAATGAAACAATAATGCTTTCAACAGCAAAATATTATTATCCTTGCATGAGGGTAAAATTTTAGTGACTCCTTTAAAATGTCTTGAGTGTGTTCATACAATAGAAAGAAAATAAAAAGAGTAATACATAAAATGAGAATAAATAGCCATGAAAGCTTATGAAAACATAGAAAAGGAAACAGAATTTATGGGAAAACCCACTTGGCAAAATGAAAAATACACCAGAGATGTAAGATATATGATATATAGTAAGAACTAGCACAAGCTAGTATACATTGAACTTGCACTTATAATAAAACTCTTGAAATTAAAGCTTTCATGATGAATGACTCATCAACTTTAAAGTGAAATTTTGTATTATCATGCTGAAATAGGTCTTAAATAAATCAAAATTAAAATTACTAGAAAAAGATGAATTCTTATAGTTTCAGTGATTTCTTTTTTTTTTCCTTTCACTTTTTTTTATTAATCAATATTTTTCATTATCGTTTTGTGGGGTACAGTAAGGGTTAGGTGTACAATCACGTTTCATTCAGGCACCCTGTTGATAAGAGGTGTTTTCCCATCCCCAGACAGATATTTGCTACTGTTAATCCCATCCCCCTCCCCCCCCATAGTTTCCCAGCACTGTCAGTCATTTTCTTATAGTATTACATTGGATGTTCAAGGTCCATTATATGAGTGAGAACATGTGATACTTGGATCTTTGTTTCAGTGAGAGGTCACTCAGTATTATAGATTCTAGTTCCATCCAGGTTGCTGCGAAATTCATGATTTTGTTCTTTTTTATGGCTACGTAGTATTCCATTGTGTATATGTACCACATTTTTTTAATCCAGTCCTCTTTTGATGGGCAGCATGGCTGTTTCCAGGTTCTTGCTATTGTGAACAATGCTGCAATAAACATACGTG
>NW_007259460.1:52331-83558 GCF_000164805.1 Carlito syrichta
CAGTGTAGAAGTGTTCCCTTTTCAACCACACCCTCTCCAGCAGCTGTTATTTTTGAGTTGTTGATAATTGCCATTCTGACTGGAGTTAGGTGGTATCTCAGTGTGGTTTTGATTTGCATCTCCCTGAGATTAGTGAGGTTGAGCATTTCTTCATGTGTTTGTTGGCTGCTCGGATGTCTTCTTTTGTGAAGTGTCTGTTCATATCTTTTGCCCATTTTATAATGGGGTTGTTTGTTTTCTTCTTTTCAGTACGTTTCAGTTCCTTGTAGATCCAGGATGTTAAGCCTTTGTCAGACCTAGAGTTGGCAAATACTTTTTCCCAGTCTGTAGGCTGTCTCCCTGCTCTCTTGATGGTTTCTTTGGCTTTGCAGAAGCTTGTCAGTTTAATAAGGTCCCATTTGTCTATCTTCTCTCTTAAGTCCTGTGGGTTTCGGGTTTTGTACAGGAATTGGATGCCAGTTCCGATTTCCATGAGAGTATTTCCTTCCTTTTCTAAGGTTCTTATGGTTTGAGGTTTTACATTTAGGTCTCTGATCCATTTGGAGTTAACCTTTGTGCATGGGGATAGATAGGGGTCCTGTTTCAATCTTCTGCATGTGGTCAGCCAATTTTCCCAGCACCATTTACTGAATAGGTTCTCCTCTCCCCATTGGTAGGTGGTGGGGGCTTTGTCGAAGATGAGTTGGCAGAGAAACAGAGGTTTTGCTTCTGGAATCTCAATTCTGGTCCATTGATCTATATGCCTGTTCCTGTACCAATAACAAGCTGTTTTGATGATTGTAGCTTTATACTAAAGTTTGAAGTCTGGTATTGTGATACCACCTGCTTTGTTTTTTTTTTGCTGAGGATTGTTCTGGCTATTCTTGGACGTTTGTATTTCCATATGAATTCCTGTGTTGTTTTTTCTAGGTCTGAGAAGAATGTTGTTGGTAATTTAATGGGTATTGAGTTGAATTTGTAGATTGCCTTAGGTAAGATGGACATCTTCACAATGTTGATTCTTCCGATCCATGAGCATGGGATATTTTTCCACTTGTTCATGTCAGCTTTGATTTCTTTGAGCAGTGTTTTGTAATTTTCATTGTAAAGGTCTTTCACGTCTCTGGTTAGGAAGATGCCAAGGTATTTTTTTTTTTTTTTTGTGGCTATTGTGAATGGAATTGTGTTTTTTATTTGGGTTTCTGTTTGTTTATTATTGGTGTAGAGAAATGCGATTGTCTTTTGTAACATTTATTTTGTATCCTGAGACTTTGCCAAAGGGCTTTATCAATGTAAGGAGGCTTTTGACAGATTCTCTTGGGTTTTCAAGGTACACAATCATATCATCTGCATAGAGAGATAACTTGACTTCCTCTTTTTCTATTTGAATACCTCTGATTGCCTCCTCCTCTCTGATTGCTGTAGCCAGGACTTCCAAAACTATGTTGAACAGGAGGGGTGAGAGTGGACATCCTTGTCTAATTCCAGTTTTCAGGGGAATTGGTTCCAATATTTGACCATTTAGGAGTATGCTGGCTGTGGGTTTCTCATAGATGGCTTTTACTATTTTGAGGTATGTTCCCCATATGCCTAGATGTTCAAGGGTTTTTATGAAGAAGGGGTGCTGGATTATATCAAAAACTTTTTCTGCATCTAATGATATGATCATGTGGTTTTTGTTTTGACATCTGTTGATGAATTTAATTACATTTATGGTTTTACGAATGTTGAACTAGCCTTGCATCCCAGGAATGAAGCCTACTTGGTCATGGTGGATGATTTTTGAGATGTATTGCTGAATCCGGTTTGCTAGGATCTTGTTGAGTATTTTAGCATCTATGTTCATCAAAGATATTGACCTGTAGTTATCTTTCGTTGTTGGATCTTTACCTGGCTTGGGTATCAATGTGATATTGGCTTCGTAAAATGATTTGGGGAGAATTCCATCTTTTTCAATCGCCTGGAATACCTTCAGTAGGATTGGTATCAGCTCCTCCTTGAATGTCTTGTAGAATTCTACTAGAAAACCATCTGGACCAGGTCTTTTTTTTGTAGGAAGTTTTCTTATTACGTAGTCGATTTCCTTGATTGTTATTGGTCTATTTAGGGTCTCAATTTCTTTTATTCCAACCTAGGTAGGTTGTGTGATGTCAGAAAGTCCTCCATTTCATTAAGATTTTCAAGTTTGTTTCCATACTAGTGTACATAGTAGTCTGTAATGATCTTTTGTATTTCTTCAGGGTCAGATGTGACTTCATCTTTTGTGTTTCTGATTGTGCTTATTTGGTTTTTTTCTCATTTTTTCTTGGTCATTCTAGCTAGAGGATCATCGATCTTGTTTGTCCTTTCGAAGAACCAGCTTTTTGTTTCATTGATTTTTTGTATTATCTTTTTGTCTTCTATGTCCTGGATTTGGGCTTTTATTTTGGTGATCTGGATTCTTCTGCTGAACTTAGGGTTTTTGTGGTCTTGCTTTTCCAACTTCTTTAGGTGGCTTGTTAGGTTGTCAATTTCTGCTCCTTCCATTTTCTTCATGTGTGTTTGTAGGGATATAAATTCCCCTCTTACTACAGCTTTCAGGGCATCCCAGAGATTTTGGTAAGATGTTTCTTCATTTTCATTTGTTTCCAGGTATCTTTTGATCCCTGTTTTGATTTCTTCATTGACCCAGGAGTTGTTTAGCATCATGCTGTTTAGTGTCCATGTCTTTGTGGGTTTTGGGGGGACTTTGTTGGTGTCAATGTTTATTTTTATTCCACTGTGGTCTGAGAAGGTGCTTGGTAGAATTTCGGTCCTTTTAAATTTGCTTGATTTATGGCCGAGTATGTGGTCGATCTTAGAATATGTTCCATGTGGTGATGAGTAGAATGTGTATTCTGTGGTCTTTGGATGGAGTGGTCTGTAGGTATCAATTAAGTCCATTTGGTCCAAAGTCACATTGAGGTTCCGAATCTCCTTGCTGATTTTTTGCCCTGATGATCTGTCTAGGGTTGTGAGTGGGGTATTAAAGTCCCCAGTTATGATAGTGTTAGAGTCAATATCTTTCTTTAGTTTTCCTATAAGTTGCTTTATGAAAGTTGGCACACCTATGTTGGGTGCATATATGTTTAGGATAGATATTTCTTGTTGATGGATTGAGCCTTTTATCATTATGTAGTGGCCTTCTATATCTTTTTTGATTTTTAATAGCTTGAAGGGTATTTTGTCTGAAATTAATATTGCTACTCCTCCTTTCTTTTGTATTCCATTCGCCTGAAAGTTTGTTTCCCATCCTCTTACTTTGAGTCTGTGGGTGTCCTTTATAGTGAGGTGAGTCTCTTGAAGGCAATAGATTGTTGCCTGATGATATTTTATCCATTTTGCTGTTCTACGTCTTTTCAGTGGTGCATTTAGTCAATTCACATTTAGGCTAATAATTGAAATGCAAGAGTTGATGCCTGTCATAAGGTTCTTACAGAGTTGTTCCTGTTTGTTTGTTGTCTTTCTTTGGGCTTTGGAGTTGGTTCATGTGTGTTTTTAATCTTTTTCCTGTACTCTTGTGAAGAATGCTATGGTCTTTTCTTTTATCTGTGTCAGTACTTTTAAGTGTTTCTTGTAGAGGTGGTCTGGTGGCAGCGTAGGTTCTTAGGGATTGGATATCTGGAAAAGATTTCAATTCTCCCTCACTAATGAAGCTTAGTTTGGCTGGGTAGATTATTCTTGGTTGAAATTGTTTCTCTTTTAGAACTTTGAAGATAGGGCTCCAGGCTCTCCTGGTCTGAAGGGTTTCTGTGGATAAATCTGCTGCTATTCTAATTGGTTTTCCCTGGTAGGTAGTCTGGCCTTTTTCTCTTGCTGCCTTTAGGATTTTTCCTTTTATAGCTACTTTGTTTAGGTGAATTATTATGTGTCTCGGAGTTGGTCTTCTCATTTGTTGTTGTGCAGGGGTTCTCTGAATCTCTTGTGTTTGAATTTTTTCATCCTTAATGAGATGAGGGAAGTTTTCTTGAATGATTTCATGAAATGTTTGTTCCAGTGTGGCTTCTGTTTCTCTCTCTGCCTCAGGAAGCCCAATTACTCTTAGATTTGTTCTCTTGAAGTGATCATTCATCTCTTGCAGGTTTTGTTCTGTCTTTTTGAGCTTCTTTTCTATGCTTTTGACAGTTTGCTTTAGTTCTGTGTTTTGGTCTTCGAGTTCTGAGATTCTTTCTTCTGCTTGGCTGATTCTGCTTTCCATGCTTATTAGTCTGTTGTTCATTTCCATCACAGTATTCTTCACTGCTGTCATTCTGACATCAGCTCCTTCCTATTTTCATCTTGTCTCTCCTCAATTTTTTGAATTCTCTCCATTAATGTCTTGATGTCTGGGTTTGTTGCATGTAACTAGTCATTCTGGGGGTTCTTCATTGTTTGTGTTCCAGAATATGTTTTCTCAGTGTCTGATTTCCCAGGGGACTGTGTAAGACCTATATTCTTCTTTTGGTTTTTCTTCATTTGTGTGGTTTTCCCCCCTCCCTACTTTTTTCCACATCACCGTCTTCTTTAATTCTGTCATTCTGGGATAAAGGTATTGGTTTTACTTCTGTTTGGTCAATCTCCTATTCTTTATGTATGTCCTCTTACTTGTTCAATTCTGAAGTTGCACTGTAGGTTGGAGGTGGTCCTTTTTGCAGTTTTTAGATGTACTTAAGGGGAGAGCTGTGATTCAAAATCTGTCTGCAGGTCCTGGTATTCGCTGACAGGCGTGTGGATAATGTGGAGCCCACTTCCCACTGCCCTGGAATCTGTCCATGCCGTGGGGCTGTAGGTTTACTCCCTGAAATAAAATGTGTTTAGCAGAGGGGAGAAAATAGAGCAGATAGTGGGTTGAAGAGGGGAGTGGAGAGATAGAGGAGTAAGGGGGGAAACAAACGAGTGTGCCAACAAATAGAGAGAGAGGCCTATACTGAAACAGATAAAAACAATAAACCACAGCTATAGACGAACCAACTCTCATACAAAAAATAAAAAATAATAATAAAACATATAATGATGCTAACATACAAGCTAACCAACCACCTTATTAGTGTGCTGTTCCTCTATACAAAGATGTGGTTTACAGAGAGAAGAAAAGGGAAGAAAAGGAAAAGGAAAAAAGAAAAAAGGGAACAATACAGTAGGAATAGAATTAAGTCATTAAACTAATAGAATCAATGAAGCACACTCTGAGACATTTTGTTGAAGTCCAATGTCCTTTCAGGTCTGATTTCTAGTTTTCTTTTCAAGCTGGTAAATTAGTTTGCAGTTAGGGTCAGTTGCCCATGATCTACTGTGAGGGACAGTGCAGATTACCCTCCATTCAGCACTCTGGTCTATGTCTTTATCAATCTTGTTTCTCCCGTTTCAGTGTTGTTACCTTGGATCGCCAGCAGGTGGTGCTATCTCAGTTGCTCACCCAGAGGGGGTCGGGCCGGACAGGAACAAGATGGCTGCCTGCCTCAGAGCAGGCAACAGGAGCCTTGCGGGCAGGACAGTCTCGGTCACAGGAGAGGTGGCAGCGATCCCAGCCAATCTTCCCTGAAGGGGTTTGATGTGGATTGCCTCGGACCCGGGTGGTGTGATGTGCTACAGCCATCACAGAGGCCGCGGCAGTGGCGGCAGTGGCAGCGGTGGCACCGTTTGCGTCGCAGTGACTGTCCAGTGATTTCTAACTAATTAAACAATTTACAATCAGTGCAGTTAAAATCATTTCTCATTCCATTCTGTATCTTCTACTCTATGTAGTAAATTACATGTGCCTTTATATTTTAATGACATGGAGATTTTTCTAGGAGAGGTAAAATCTTTATTACTATTGTTACCAATTAATAAAAGAACTACTAGTAAAGATATTTAAAATAAAATTTAAAGTGATTATTTCTATACTTTGTCTTTATGTTTTCAATAATTTGGACTTATTTGGGGATTTTTAAAAAACGATACAAGTAGGATAGGTATTTCTTCAAACTTAAAGATGTTTTAGGGTGATTCTAAAAATATTCCAACTCACTGGTTATAAATATTATACATATAACAGGTTCTAATATTTATCAAAGATAATTATAAAAGGACATGAGACATTTCTTCCCAGTGCCTCTTTTCCTCGCCTCACAACTATCTTGTCTCCTGCTCTCCTCCAGCAGGGCTTTCAGGTTGACAAGGTTCCTTATCTCAGAAGCCTGCCTGGACTTTCTTTATACCTAACTTGTTTATTCTGATGCTTCTGACTCTGAATAGGTAATTCCATAGCTTATTTAACAGATGTGAACCATAGTTTATAAAGGCCTATTGATTTGTGATTTTACAAGTTATCATCTCAAGTAGTAAATGTTTTCTCAAAATTTTAAATAGTGTAGAAAATAAAAATTAAATTGCCTTAATGCTAGAGTGTTTCTCACTTCCAGGCCCTTGTGCTCATAAATCAATTTTAATAGATATTCAATTAACTTCAGTTTGTAGTTGTAGCACTTCATTGCTTGCTATTCCTGACTACCTACAATATAAATAAAATATGTTTTTCCACTTATAAGTTATAGGCATTGAAAGACAACTATAAAAGTGAAAAATAAACAAGTTATTTTCATTGAGTGGCCCAATAAATGAAAGGTTGTACTATATATGACTGCTCTGACTACTCTTTAGTGTATAAACCAAACTTCTCAGTAGTTCTTGTAGACCATTACAAAAATGGTGAATTTCTACAATGCTAGAAGGACAGAAGAATTTTTTTGTTATTATACATTCCCACAGAATAAATGATAACATATTGTAAATTTTTTGAGACTTCTAACCAAAAATATCCTTTTTTTTTTTTTTTTGAGTTGGAGTCTCACTCTGTCACCCAGACTGGAGTGCAGAGGGCACTCCCGGCCACCGCAGCCTCGACCTGCTGGGCTCCGGCGATCCTTCCGCCTCAGCCTTCCAAGTAGCCAGAATTACAGGCATGTGCTACCACGCCCGGCTGATTTTTTGATTTATTGTAGAGATGAGGTCTCACTGCCCAGGCGGGTCTCGAACCCGCGGGCTCAGGCAATCCACTCACCTCAGCCTCCCAAAGGCACGGGATTACAGGTTGAGTCACCGAGCCTGGCTATATCTTAATTTCCTTCTTTTTTCCTGGATAGTCCTAGAAAATTACTGCTTCAATTCATTGTTTAAGACTTTCATATTCTCAGTAGAAAGTTTGTGTGTGTGTGTGTGTGTAGGGGTGTGTATGTATGTGTGTGTGTGTGTGTGTGTGAGTGAGTGAAAGACAGAGACAGAGATTGGATATACATAAAATAATATATTCTGTATATATACTAAATTTAATTTGGGATGAGGTAGTGTGCAAAACCATTGCTCCTCAAGTTTCTGAATGGGTACTCCAAACAAACTTGGTACTTTAGGCAAAAGAGACTTATTTTTAAAAAGAAAATTTATTTTACAAGTTTGACCTTCATTATAAAATTAGTGAAAAATTTTCATTGCTTTAACCAATTTTATTGTCCATTACATATAACCATATTTTTCCCATAGATCTGAGGTGATTTCAACACTATTTTTCTGCCTGAAATTACTTGTTACTATTGATAGCTCATAAAAGTCTAATTTCAGTGATTTATGAAGTCAATTTTCTATTTATTATACATTTTGAATGGCTTAGTTATTTACGTTGAAAATAATTTAGGAGTAACAGAGTAAATTAAGCTATTTTACATTATTTATACTAAATACATATCCACGTGAAAGTCTACAATTCAAAACAATTCATTATCAATTATAACAAAACTAGACATATCATCCTGCTTTTAAGAAGTTAACAGGAGTATTTTTTCAAGTTGTGATATTTTAAACTGAAGTTGAAGAGGTTGGAAGTCTTTAAGTATATACAATAATATTCATGAAGGACTCTTGATTAGATATAATGCAGTATATTTAAAGTCTTGAATAATGCTAAAACTTTTATTTGCCAAACTAAAATTTCTATCCAAAATCCTTGAAATTCTTGTTGAAATATTTTGAGTAAGCTATCACTTCTTTAAATCAACAAGTGAGGAATTGTTTAGAATTCATAATGATCAGGTATAAAAATATTAATTCTGGCTACTCAGAAGGCTGAGGCAGAAGGATCGCCGGAGCCCAGCAGGCTAGGCTGCAGTGGCCGGGAGCGGCCACTGCACTCCAGTCTGGGTGACCGAGTGAGACTCCAACTCAAAAAAATAAAAAATAAATAAAAATAAAAATAATAGTAAAAATGTGGGTCTAATTTAATCTTTTGCAGAAGAAAGTGTATGGATAGATTTGCTGAAATGTAGATTTTAACCAGCTATTAAGGAGCTTTCATTGGGGTTGATTTTGGATGCTGCAATGTGGAACCCAACTTAAGAATCACTGCTCAACTCTCTTTGTTAATCACATAGCAAGTCTTTCGGAGGTCTACTCTGATGGTGATACAGCTACAGAATGATGACGGACATTGGGGATATCCTTCTGAGTTTTCATCATTTCTTACCCATTAGAATATGAGAGTTCTTTCAGTCCAGGTCACCTGCCACTGGCTTCAATTTTCAGGTCGCCTTCTGGACAGATGTAGAAAATAGAGCAGAAGGCTAATACATGACTCATGAGAAACAAGGTCAGCTTCCCCAGAACTGCAAAGGAGAGGGCTTGTTACTTCCAGAAAAATCATCATCTTACAGATACCTATGTATCCAAAGCCATCATTATTTTAAAAAATACCATTAAATACATCAAGAATTATATGATGACTCTTTACTAGGCATGACACCAAAACAGAACATATTGCTTTATTTATGCTAATTTATTTAACAACTGCAGTTAGTGGACATATCACTTAAATGTGTGAAAAATAATTTTCATTGAGGACCTCCTTCCTGTAGGTAGAAGGGAAGTAAATATTCTCAAGACACAGATCCTATGGAAGAGTATTAGTGAAGAGTAGTAATTAGTCAAGTGAAAGGGCAAAGGATAGGATTCAAGTAAGGTTCTGGCAGATGTCTCCTAATAACAATCATAATAATAACTGAAATTTGTGTCATACCAATGATATATACTAGGCAATGTTGTAAGCACTTTTCCCTAATTAACTCATGTAGTATGCTTAACAACTGTATAAGATAGGCACTATTACTATTTGCATATTATAGATAAAAAAGCTGAAGCACAAAGATGTCAATTAACATGCCCAAAATTGCATAGTTAATCATTGGTGGAGTCAGGTAATCTGTATCCTGAGTCTTACTAAGGTCATTGCCCCAAGGAATAAACTTCTCCATGGTGCCTTATAGTAAAAAAAAAAAGATTCTTTAATCAAAGTTCATGTAAATTCCTACCATCTTATTAAAAGATGCATTTTCTTTTTATTTTCTTTTTATTTTAAAAATGTGGGATACAATTCAGGGTTAAGTATACAAATGTACATTTTACAGGTACCCTTGTTGATGAGATGTGCCCCCTCCACTACTGCCAAACCCTCCTTCCCTTCCCCTGGCAGTTTCCCGCTACTGTCATTCCTTTTCTTATAGTATTATGTAATTATTCAAGGTCTGCTTATGAGTGAGAACATGTAATACTCAGTTCTTTGTTTCTGTGATAGATCGCTCAGTATTATAGACTCTAAGTCCATCCAAGTTGCTGCGCAGTTCATAATTTTGTCCTTCTTTATGGCTGTGTAATATTCAATCATGTATACGTACCACATTTTTTACATCCAGTTCTCTTTCAATGGACAGCACAGTTGGTTCCACATTTTTGCTATTGTGAATAATGCTGCAATAAATATGTGTGTGCAGGTACCTTTTCCATAGAGTAACTTGAGTTCCTCTGTGTATATTCCTAGTATGGCGATTGCAGGGTTGTATGGGAGGTTGAAGGTCAGATCTTTTAGGAATTGCCACACTGTTTTCCAGAGGCTGTACTAGTTTACAATCCCACCAACAGTATAGCAGTGTTCCCTTTTCCCCACATCCACTCCAGCAGCTGTTGTTTTTTGAGTTATTGATGATGGCCATCCTGATGGAGTTAGGTGATATCTCAATGTGGTTTTAATTTGCGTTTCTTTGATGACTAGTGAGGCTGAGTATTTTTTCATGTATCTGTTGGCTACTCTTAGGTCTTCTTTTGAGAACTGTCTATTGTTACGTTGCCCACTTTGTAATGGGGCTGTTTGTTTTTTTCTTTGCAGCATGTCTGAGTTCCTTGTAGACCCTAGATGTTAACTCTATATAGTTAGCAAATATTTTTTCCCAGTCTGTGGGCTGTATCCCTGCTCTCTTGATGATTTCTTTGGCTTTGCAGAAGCATGTCAGTTGGATGAGGTCCCACTTGTCTATCTTGTCTCTTATGGCAGGGGCACTTGGGGTTTTTATCAGGAATGGGTTGCCAGTTACAGTTTCCATAAGAGTGTATCCTGCATTTTCTAGGGTTTTTATAGTTTGAGGTTTTATGTTTAGTTTTTTAATCCATTTAGAGTTGATTTTTGTGTATGATGATGGGTAAGGGTCTTGTTTTAATCTTCTGCATATAGTCAGTCAGTTTTCCTAGCACCATTTACTGAGTAGAATCTCATTTCCCCAGTGGTTGGTGGTGGAGACTTTGTCAAAGATGAGTTGGTTGGGAATTGAAGTTTTGCTTCTGGAATCTCAATCCTACTTCATTGGTTTATATGCCTGTTCTTGTACCAATGCCAGGCTGTTTTGATGATTATAGCTTTATAATAAAGCTTAAAGTCTGGGAGTATGATACCTCCTGCTTTTTTCTTTTTCTTTTTCTTTTCTTTTCTTTCTTTTTTTTTTTTTTTTTTTTGCTGAGGATTTTGATTTGGCTATTCACAGTAGTTTATGTTTTCATATGAATTCCTGTATTGTGTTTTCCAGGTCTGAGAAGAATGCTGCTGGTAATTTAATGCATATTGCATTAAATCTACAGATTGCCTTTGGGTAGAATGGACATCTTAACAATGTTGATTCTTCCAATCCATGAGCATGAAATATTTTTCATGTGTTTGAGTTATCTTTGATTTCTTTGAGCAATGCTTTGTAATGTTCATTGCAAAGGGATTGGATTTAGAGTAATCATACTCAGTGATCTATCACAGAAACAAGAACAGAGTACCATATGTTTTCACACATAAGCGGACCTTGACAATTATTATAATACTAGAAAAATGGAATTGGAAGTAGTGAGAAACTTTCATGGGAGAGGGGGTGGGATTGGCAGTTGAGGGAAACTGCTATGGGAGGGAGGAGCATACTTCATCAACAAGGGTACCTACATAATCAACGTTTGTATACCTAACCCTGATTTATACCCCACATATTTATAATAAAAAAGTCTCTGATTAGAAATATGTCAAGGTGTTTCATTTTTGGGGGGCTATTGTGAATGGGATTATGCTTTTTATTTGGGTTTCTGTTTGTTGATTGTTTGTATATAGGAATGCAGCTGTCTTTTGCACATTTATTTTATACAGTGAGACATTGCTAAAAGTCTTTATCAGTGCAAGGAGCATTTTGACAGATTCTCTTGGGTTTTCAAGGTATAGAATCACGTTGTCTACAAAGAGAGATAACTTGACTTTTTCTTTTCCTATTTGGATACACCGATCTCCTTCTTTTGTCTGATTGCTCTAGCTAGGACTTCCAAAACTATGTTGAACAGGAGGGGTTAGAGTGGGTATCCTTTTATTGTCCCAATTTTCAGGAGAAATGGTTCCAATTTCTGTCTGCTTAGCAATATGTTGGCTGTGGGTTTCTCATAAATTGCTCTTACTATTTTGAGGTATATTCCATCTATGCCTAGATGTTAAAGGGTTTTTATCAAGAAGGGATGCAGGATTTTATCAAAAGATTTTTCTATGTCTAATGATATAATCAAGTGGTTTTGTTTTTACGTCTGTTGATGTATGAAGTTACATTTATGGTCTTGCAAATGTTGAACCAGTCCTGCATCCTGGGGATGAAGCCTACTTTGTCACGGTGGATGATTTTTGAGATGTGTTGTTGGATCTGGTTTGCTAGAATCTTGTTGAGAATTTTAGCATCTACGTTCATCAAGGATATTGGCCTGTCGTTCTCTTTCTTTGTTGTATCTTTACCTGGTTTGGGTATCAAGGTGTTGTTAGCTTCATAAAATGATTTGGGGAGAGTTCCATTTTTCTTGATTGCCTAGAATACATTCAATAGAATTGGTATCAGTTCCTCCTTGTTTGTTTTGTAGAATTCTGTTTTAAAGTCAACTGGAACAAGGCTTTTTTCTTTTTTGTATGTAGTTTTCTTGTGACATAGTCAGTTTCCTGTATTGTTATTGGACTATTTAGGCTCTCTATTTCTTCTAGTTTCAACCTGGGAAGGTTGTGTGATTTCAGAAAATCCTTTATTTCCTTTAGGGTTTAAAGATGCATTTTCTTTTTTTTTTTTGAGTTGGAGTCTCACTCTGTCACCCAGACTGGAGTGCAGTGGCCGTTCCCGGCCACCGCAGCCTCAACCTGCTGGGCTCCAGTGATCCTTCCGCCTCAGCCTTCCAAGTGGCCAGAATTACAGGCATGCGCTACCACGCCCGGCTGATTTTTTGATTTATTGTAAAGATGAGGTCTCGTGCCCAGGCGGGTCTCGAACCCGCGGGCCCAGGCAATCCACTCACCTCAGCCTCCCAAAGACGCGGGATTACAGGCTGAGCCACCGAGCCCGACTTTAAAGATGCATTTTCAATAAAAATTTGCTTGTCATCCTTTATATTTATAAAAATTTCATGTGTTATATTACTTTGATTATCTTTATACCAATAATAAATATAATGTTCTATCACTTGGAAAGAAAATTTTAAAAAAATTTAGTGTCACAAGATCATTTTGAATTATATTACATATGTGTACACACGTGCATATTTGCAAATAAATATTATAGACTGTCAGTAAAATATTTTTTTAAAAACTTGATATTAGGATGAAATACTGTAGGGAAGGTAAGATGCAATTAAGAATTAAAGAATTAAAATGCAATAATGTAAACTTTCTGACTGTTGAAGAAGAGATTATTTTCTGTATATTTTACAAGGACTCTGGTGTGTATTGATTGACATTGATATTTATGATCTATGGTATATTTGTAAGTAAGATAAAATAATTATGGTCCATAATGTCAATGGTATACAACATAGCAAAATCTATTCTCTACAACAATTTTAAATTTTGATTAAAAAAAATAAGATGCAAAGTTAAATGTTAAAGGAAATACATAGACTTCCAAATTAATAAAAGTATTTGAAAATCACAATTCTAGACAAGTGGGAAGACAGGAGCTTTCTCCATACCTCAGGAGCCAAGGCCTTGGCCAAATGTGATGCTATATCACTTCATGAAAAGCCCTGATTTCTCTCCAAAACTTAGAAAGAATATTCTTCCTGCCCCCTTCTCAAACTGAATGAAATGAGATGCCCTCAAATTTGTTCCTGTCCAAGAAAAGGTCACAACTAACCATCCAGAGGCCATTAGCAGAAAAAAAAAAATCTGTTGCTTATGAGCTACTAATTAAGTTATTAAGCTACAGGGTATGGGGAATTATCACATAATGGTTAAATTACAAAATGTTTCGAATGCCTACATCTTTGCAGGGTACATCTTGATGAGTCCTTGTAGCTTCTTGGGAATAATGCATGTCTGCTGATAGGACATTGCCACAGATAATGTTTGAGAAAAAATGACCCCAGAGACTTCTCCTTTTCATTTTTGCTTAACTTGAACAGGCATTTACAAAAAATATTTGGCAGTGTATCTTTCAAGATCATTAAGAGTTTTATAATATCGATGACCTGGCAAACTGCCAGAGTAGTATTCCAAATTCACAAGACTAAAACAGGTTTCGTAGTAAGAGCTGAAAGAACTGTCCAAGAGGAATGTGATAATACTGCTGATGTAAAACTCTTTACTCATGAGAGTTTAGTGCTCTCAGCAAGTCACTGTCACCCCTAGTATTTGAAGTGGCAGAGCTACTTTATTCCCTTGATACTGTAATACTAAGAGAAGAGGTTTTCTGAGCATGGAAAACTTACTCTCTGATTGTCCCTTCAAACCTACCTCATGGCAGAATCCTCAGAGAATGAAAATGGTTTCCGGAGTCATTTCTTCCTACATACCAGGTAACCCAAGTTTACGAAGATAAAAATGAAGATAATAACTTCAAAGCTCAACTTTCTAACCTTCTAAAAGTAAAAGAGAGTCTCTAGGCCAACAGGGGTTACATTATCCATCACAAAGTAAGGTCCATGAACCTCCAGTTAGCATCACCCAAAACTGGTTATTAGTTAGAACAGAAAATTCTTGGTCACCAGCCCAATCCTAATAAATCAGAATCTCTGAGGTGGGGCTTAGCAGTCTCTGTGTTTAACACATCCTCCAAGTGATTCTGAGAAACAAAATTTGGGAATCACTGCTCTAGAGGTCCTCCCATGCTCTTTGGAGTGAACGAGTGTTGGTTGTTAATTTCAGCTCTCACGCGTAATATGTGTATGGCATCTCCTCTCAGTTTCAGTTTTTCCACCTGTGGATTAGAGACAGTACTCACTAAGACAACATTCTTATAGAAGGACGGTGGCAAAACACCTCTCAGAATGCACCAATTGCTTCTGAATCACCAAAACTAGAAGTGCCATTAGAATGGCATGATGAGAACGAAAACAAGTTCAAATCCCAGGACAACAAACCCTCTGTTTTCAGAGTCAGATGTGTGAGTGCGTGGTGGATCTGAGAAAGAAAGCTACTCATGGTAGTTGCTTTTCACAGAATGCTACCAACCTGCCTATTGTGAAAGGAAGATACGTTTTTAAAATTGGTTGTGGTGAGTCTTTCCCCACCTGTCAGATGCATTCCCTGAAAACAGTATGAAATGCCATAGACGGGACCCCAAGAACAAAAATTTCTATCCCATCTGGGATAAGCTGAACAGTCTCCTTTTTTCTCTTCCTCAGAGCAGAAATATTATTTGTGTGCACATTTCAATGTGAATGAGTTTTTTAGTTCACTTGAACAGGGTTGCCTCTTCCACAAACATTTTAATATGTGACATGTTTGGGGATGAATGCTGAATGTGTTGTATTTAATATCCACTTTCCAATATGCTCATTGGAAAGAGTACTAACTCAGTTAAATTAATCATTATTTAGGATTTGCAAGTTAGTATGGAAGTGAAAATGCCATTTGTACTGTTTATATTAAAAGAAATCATATCCCATTGTTAGAACAAAAAGATGAATTTTTCAGAGACAGGATAACCAGAGTTAGGACTTGTCAATGAAGAGAGTTCTTTTCAAATCAATATGAAGTCCTTTAAAAATCTGAACAGAGAGCTACATCGGAAAAGCTTCCCTTATAACTCTGCCTAATATTTAACCTGCCTTTTATTTCTATCCTTTCTTCTTTATAGCACACATCAATATCTGACCTTGAAAGTTTTATTGCTATATGCCTAACCTTTACAAGGCAAGGACTTTGCATCTTTATTCCCTGCCATGTTCCCAGCACTTACAAAAATATGTTAACATAATAGCTGTTCAATAAATATTTATTGAATGAATGACTAAATTAATCTCCTTACTATTTTCATACTTTGCTGTTAATCATCATTATGCATTTTTTTTTTTTTTTGAGTTGGAGTCTCACTCTGTCACCCAGACTGGAGTGCAGTTGCTGATCCTGGCCAACGCAGCCTCGACCTGCTGGGCTCCGGTGATCCTTCTGCCTCAGCCTTCCAAATAGCTGGAACTACAGGCACGCACTACCACGCCCGGCTAATTTTTTGATTTATTGTAGAGATGAGGTCTCGCCAAGTTGCCCAGGCAGGTCTCGAACCCGCGGGCTCAGGCAATCCACTCACCTCAGCCTACCAAAGCGCGGGATTACAGTCTGAACCACCGAGCCCGGTTGCATTTTTTCAATATGGAATTTTCATTGGAAAAAGACATAATTTCATTTAAATTTTTTCTTTCACACATCAATTATTTAAAAAGTTTTGCATTGTCAGAAATATTCTATCATTCTTACGTAATGAGAAGTTGAGTATACTTCTTAATTAAAATTTGCCACTGTAGTCCATTTTCCTTTTTATTCAAAACACTGCAAAACAGCAACTTAAGACATATACCTTTGTTTCTATATCATCCTTTTCTCTAAATATTCAACATTTGAAAATGAAAAAATCATAGTAGATGACAGAACATGAAAACACAGGGGAAGGTGGCTATTTTGCATTCTACAGTAAATCTCTATTTGGAGAAATAGAAAAAGAAAGTTAAAAATGTGCAGATCCTGTAAAAAGAAATGACTAGAAGAAACTGCAGAGAAAAAATTGAGGCATCAATTTGCTTTTACAACCTTTCAGACAGGACAGTCAAAGAATACCAAAAGCAAGACAGGAGGAATACAAGACAGCAGTAAGGCAGTGCCCAAGAGTCAGTAGCTCCAGAAGGAGAGTCGTGTGAGAATCTACCCTATGGCAGCACTGAAGTGTATAAATCACTGGCTTATTCAGAAACACATTCACAAGATATCTCCTGTAAAAGTAGCTGAACCCTATCACTCAGTCAAGCAATTCAAGAAAGAAGAAAAAATAAATCAAGGTTGAGAAAAATTAAAGCTATTTTTAAGGAAGAAAATAGAAGAAAATAAAGGCATGAGCTTTCTGATTTTGTTATGAAAAGGACAGGAGATTAACTTTCATTTTTTCTTAACATGCATTAAGTTATGTAGAATTTAACACATTTTCTTCCTGGTTTTTGGAGTTTTTTTCTGTTTTTTTGTTTTTGTTCTTTTTTCATTCTTATCTTTAAAGTAATTAGAATGGGGGCCTGGGAGTAAGACAGACTCTGGGGCCATTGTTCACAGATTTATGCCTCACCGAGAATTTTGTTGAGAATTTTGTCAAGAATTTTAAAAACAGGTTAGACCAGCAAGATCAAGGGTCAGAGGCTACTTGAGTCCTTACATTGTATGGGAAAGACTATGTGTTATATAAAAATAATTTTGTTTTGACAAAATCTTATATTTGATTTACCATGTGGATTTGATATTAACCTAAACCATCCCCTCACTTGAAAAACACAGTTTCCACAGTGTGACCTCAGATCTTCACAGGCCATTGCTACCATAGCCTCAGGCACACTTTCATTAATGGGTTGTATTTTCTTTACAGAAACTTTGATACGCCCTTCTTTTTGACAGATCCTTCAATTATATTTAAATAGTGTTTTAATTGGCAGATGCCTCCAATGTAGCAAGCTTGACTAATAACATTTATTCTCAGTTTCATGCAGCTTGAGAATTCTTATTTGTCTGAAAAAGAACATTTTGAATGTGATATCACATTATTTCCTTCCTGAGCAAATAGCAATCACACTCCATTGATGATGCTGAATGAATTCAATTCATACAAGACTAGATCACACATTTTCAAAAAACTTGTGAAGACTGTGCAGGCATATCACCATGTATGAGTCACTCAACTATGGAGCATACAGGAGAAATCAACACAAATCACAAGTAAACACTTGTCAATCATAATTTAGCAACATACAGTTTGAATTAAAACTGCTGTCAGATGTAAAGCAGATAGATAACATTTCACAGTGAATTCTCACTGGGGAATTAATACTCAATAAATAATAATCTAGATCTCTGTTAGTTAAAGTTCAAAGAATTTTGTGGATAGTTTATAAGTATTTTTTAAAAGTGGGGAAATAAAAAATAATTACCTGGGGGAAGCATGCCTGAACTGAAGTTCTAAACTATTAATTCAAATAATATTTGATTCTGTTATTTGGTGTACAGGGTCATATTTATTTGAATAGTAAATTTCAGTATTAACACTTTAAAATGGTCATTTAACCTATGGGGAAAGGATGGAGTATTCAATATATGTGAAATTATGCAGCCATTTAGACAAAAATAATGATAAATCACAAATGTACAACTTTTGCCAAAATAAATTCCAGAGGAACTGATTATACAAATAAGTCAAAATAAATCATGAAATACTAGCAGCAAATATCAATTATGAAAAAATTGAAGTAGAGGAGACCTTTGCAAACATGAATCAGAAATCAAGAAACATTTCTAAAAGACCAATAAAGATCTTGACCTAAAATATCACAGTTTCCTTCATGGCAAAAATATTACCACAAATATATAAGACATGAGAAAAATGAAGAAAATTATTTATGACAATTATGGCACTATGATTTTTATATTCCAAAGTTAAATAACAATAATAAATGTTAAGTAAACCAACAGAAAAATGAGCAAAGGAAATGCCACAGTTGTCTGAAATCAGAAATAATTTTAGTCAACATAAAATGACATTAACCACCTTCATTAGAAGAAAGAAAATGAAAAGGATAATAAGACACCATTTTACTTAGCAGTGAGCAAAGCCAAAAGAGTAAGGAAAAAGGTATTCTCATGTGGTATATTGGTTACTAAGATGTGTTATTTAACAAAAGGGCTACAAAACAGAGTGTACTGAAAAAAGGACGAATGTTTATTTTCTATCATGTCACTATCATCTCATTTAAGGAAGTTGTATCAGCTCCTGTCAATCAGGTCATTCAGGGATTCAGGTTTAGTCCATCTAATTGCTCTTCCATCTTCTAGGCAGACTTCCATAACATAGTGGAAGATTAGTCACCATCATGTTTGTACTCTCATAAAATGGAGGAAAGAAAAAGTCCAAGAGCTAAGAATTTATTTCTAGTCCCTGCTCAAGACTTTCACCACCATTTGCCAGATACAGGAACTGGAGAACCCCAGACTGGTGACAAAGAAGAGCTGCACTGAAAATATCTGTGTATCTAACAAGGAAAGAAAAATGCAAATTTCCTCTTGGAGTATTTCTGGACTCTCTGATTCTAAGCCAGAGAGAAGATAGTGACTAAGTATGATAAAGCATCTTGTCCCTTGTGACTGAAGTTGAGCTGGAGAGGCACAAGTTTTCTCTTGCATTCTGGAGAGGGAAATGGCAGTCTCCTGACCACCAGTCCCACCACAGCCAGTCCTGGGAGAAAAATATTATCAACTGACTATAAACCTCAAAGAGTAGATGAGGTAAAATACAATATCAATCAGTAGAAATCTCAAAATAACCCCATAATGACACAGAATGGAAGATAATGACAGATGACACAAATTAGATAAATAAACAGACAAAGTTTCAGGAGTGTTTGTAAAGATTCAAGCACAGGCTCCATGAAATATTGCCTGGAAATAAATTTCTTTCTAAAAAAATAAAAACAGTTTTAAAAAAGAAAATAGTATGAGAAGGGACCATTCCCCAAACAGGAATTGATATATTAAAAATTGTGTATTTATTCTTACATGTGTTTAAACTTCAGTCACCTTCAAAGTACTCTTTGATATAATACACCCATCAAGACGTTTTTTCCTACTCAGAACAGTTTTTGAACTCGTCACATTTGATACCTTTTAATACTTCTGCCGTTTTTTTTGTTTGTTTGTTTTACCTCTTCCACATGGCACAACGTTTTCCTTCAAGGACTTTTTCATCAGGGAAAACAGAAAAACCACTCAGGGCAAAATCAGATGAATGGGGAGGGTGGGGCATGAAGGTCATGGCGTTTATGGTCAAAAACTGCTGAAATTCAACATGGTGTGGGCAGGTACAGTCGTAAATCACCAATCAGGAAATGGGTAAATGTTTAGAAATGAAATAAAATAAATCGCTGAAGCGGAACACAGCCTGTCACAACAACACTAGCTGATGCCAATGAGCTCCTAGATCACCAAAGGCCTTTCCTCCAAAAGATAATTCTGGTTTTTTGGCTCCCCATCATACTATATACATATATATCTCCTTATGGAACTCATGCATAATTTCATAAATAATATCTTAAAATGCTTTGAAAATTATAAATTTAACCCATAATTCAATAAAACTAGAAAAAAATTAAAATTCCCCAAATACCTTGATTTATTGGAAATTTTAAAAACTCATTTCTCGGTATGTTATAAAGAAAGAAAAAATAAACATAATTGAAATGACAAATGAGCGAGAAAACAGAATTTATAAAAAGTAAAACAATTGAGCGAGCAATAAGAAATTGGACAAGAAAACCAAACCAAAACAAAACTATCAGAAATCTAGATTTAGATATTATATATACAAAAATGATTTTCCATGTATATATTATATATAACATCTATATCTTCATATACATATTTTTACATGAGAGGTTAATCTGAAAAGTCACTTCTTTGAAAAGAGTATTAACATAGATAAATTCTCCGGGAAAGTTAAGAATAAAGAAAAGAAAAAAGATCAACATAATTTGGAATGAGAAAGATTAGCCAGACAGTTAGAGAAAAGATTAAAAGATTAAAATGAAGGTCATTATATGAAATACTATCACATCACACCCATAAATTTAATATTGATTCAGCAATACTATCAAGTACATTTTTGAAATAACACAAAGAATCAGATAATCAAATTAAACGAGGAAACAAGTTTTGGCAAGTTTTATGACATACCAGCAATTTCAAGACAAGGGATAGGAGAAAAAGCAAAGGAGAGAAAGGTCTGAAACCATCATCTGAGTTTTCCAGTTCCCTACTGACCACGTGGCACATGTTCTGGTCTAGATGAAGGTGAGAGGTCCTTAAGCAAGTTGTCCATTTCATATTAATTACAAGAAAAGCACTCTTTACTCATGAATGCATGTTATACTCAGCTGCATAACTTCTCTGAGCTTATGTGATATTTTCTGAAGAACCATTACCCAGCAACCTAAGAATACAGATTTCTTTTTAGTGTAGGTAATCCCAGAGAACCAGGAGTATCCTGCTTGAAGGGTTTCATGGTTAAGAAAGTTTTTCTTGCTAGGAAAAACTGTTAGCTTGTTGTCAGGAGGACAGAAAATGGAATGTTTCCAAGAAGATAGTTCACTTGCCTTCTTTCATCCTGGGAACTTCCCACTGTGCAACGAAAGAGAATAAATGGCAGACCTGCAGCTTAATCCCTTCAATCCCAAAGAACCATATTTAATTGTCCCCAGTTGTGTCAAAAATAACCACTACAATACTTTTCTTATAATTCATTCATGACTAGGTTTCATGTCTCTTTATTTTAATCACATTTAGAGAAGTATTTGTCTTTTTTTTTTTTTTAGCAATAACATATTTTATGAGATTCTTCAGGTTGTTCTGCATTCTAGATATCTCTGCTGTGCTTGCTTTTTTCTTCCTTTTTTGAGCATGGGTAAAATATTCTTGGCAATAATACTACACAAATGATATTGTGCCATACGTTTATTTTTTTACTTTTATATTTCCAAATAATGTATTAACAGTTATTATTAATGGAGTACACATCGGATGTTAGTGCTTGACTAAGTTGTCAATGTATTGATTTAATCCTGTCACAATAACTTATTTATTAATACAAAAAATCAAAGGAACATGGATTTTTACATACATCTAAATGCCTCATCAAAAGTATAATTACTCATATATGCACCTCTTCTTGGGCAAATAATTTTTCTTGTCCTTTTGACTCTAAATAAATCTGAGATAGATAAATCAATGGGATATGTAGTCACTTATGGTGAGTAGTAAGTATAACATGTGCATTCCAAGTTTGATTAACATCTCTGAGTTGTTTTTAGGACAATAACTGATTATCTGTTTACTTCTTATCTATGTAGTTATTTTATTCTGAAATATATATCAAGATTTGTATAACCTTCGGTGAAATACTGTATTGATTTTGTGAGCATGTAAGTGCTTAAGGGTCTTGTGGATTGCTATTTTCCATCTTATCATTTTATTAAACTTCAGATAATTTTCTTGGTAAAATTTGCATCTTAACTATTTCTCTGGATGTAAGAAGCAATATTTGGCATATTTATTGAAATTTCATTTGCTGTTTCTAAATTGAGTGTGAGTTCCATTGTTTTCTATTCCTTTCTTTCAATGAACTCTTCAGTGTAGAGTGCTGTGATGTCTTCTTATGACTATAATTCTTACCCAATTCGTTGTCTTGTACATAATGCCATTTGGAATTGGCTTAATATTTCATGATTTTTCACGTTAATAATACATTTTTCACTGAAAATTTTCAACATCTCACACCTGAAGTTTTGTAATCAGTATCATTTAACCCTTCTAATTTCACATATATATGACCAACATGGTCTTATATACTTTATGTTTTATCAATATAAGACCAAAATTGAAGAGTATTTGATAATATTCATGCCAAATTATCATTTTCTGAGAATTAAAAATAAGTTTAAAATGTTTTATACTATACTGACATTGCCCATACTCATACAGATAAGTGACTCAAGACTTTAGATGATAATGAATTCCAGCAATTATAACTGTTCTTTAACCAAGAGTGAATTTAAATAATTGCGACATGAATTGAGCATCTTTTCACTGAAATACAAGTTTTGGATGGAATGTAATTTTTTAAGCTGTAGAAAATGAAACACTAGAAAACAATATTTTGATAGTTTTAGGGGAATAGTCCTTGTTAGTTAAGGTCACATGCTCTCCTATCACTTTTTAAAGAAGTCAAAAGATGATAGGCTGTGGGAATATTTCTAGAAATAAGCAATGTCTTCATATTTTTGCATTAATATTCACTGCAAAAGACTTGTGATGTAGTCAGCTTTGAGAATGGAAAACTATTGACAGAATTTCATTATGAGGCAATGGAGATAGAAAAGCATAAGAAGAATGTAAGAAAAGCTTACATTTTGAAAATAATCCACAAAATAAAGACTTATGACTAAAATAAAGACGAGAATATTTTTGGACACAAAACAAAAGGAAAAATATTGACTTAAATCGCACAACTTAGAACATTAGTAGAGCTCATCATACAGTATAAATTAAGAGCCAATATTCTCAGGATTATGTCTAAGGACATATGCCTTTGTAGACAAAATATGTAAAAATAGATTAGATTATTATATCATTAGCATTCCATTTTTATTTTTCTAAGAATTATTCATTAACACATACTTTAGCATTCAAAATTTAACACTGCCACAAAACTTTATTTAAAGAAAGAATATGTCAGGCACGGTGGCTCATGCCTTTGATCCCAGCCAATTGGAAGGCTGAGTCGAGAGGATTGCCAGAGCCCAGGGGTTCGAGACCAGCCTGGACAACATGGCGAGACATCGTCTTCACATAAATCATAAAAACTAGACAGGCATGGTGGTGCGTGCCTATAGCTTCCAGCTACTTGGAAGGCTGAGGCAAAAGAATTGTCTGAACCTAGCAGGTCGCGGTTGTGGTGGCCATGAGCTTCCACTGCACTACAGCCTGGGTTACAGAGTGAGAATCCAATGAGAAGAGAAGAGAAGAGAAGAGAAGAGAAGAGAAGAGAAGAGAAGAGAAGAGAAGAGAAGAGAAGGAAATAATATTAAAGTTATATTTTTAATTTGACTAAAATTTTATTCAGTTCTATTATCCTTCATTTGAATTCAGTTGTCTTAGGCTCAAGCTTGTTACAATAGTTTAAATTTAAATGTTTATATATATGTGTGTATATATATATATATATATATATAGAGAGAGAGAGAGAGAGAGAGAGAGAGAGAGAGAGAGAAAGAGTTTGATCTAATTTCTACTTTTTGTAATCAAATATTTTTTTTTTTTTTTCATTAATCAGTAGTTTTTATTATGGTTTTGTGGGGTACAGTTAAGGGTAGGTGTACAATGACGTTTCATTCAGGCACCCTGTAGATAAGAAGTGTTTTCCCATCCCTCGACAGATATTTGCTACTGTTAATCCCATCCCCCTCCCCCCCATAGTTTCCCAGTACCATCCGTCATTTTCTCATAGTATTGCATTGGATGTTCAAGGTCCATTATATGAGTGAGAACATGTGATATTCGGATTTTTGTTTTTGTGAGAGGTCACTCAGTATTTTATCAGAAAACAATATAAACCTAAATTTCATTTCAAACTTTAAACTGGGTGATCTGTGACAAATGTGTTAATTTTTGTGTTAATGACCTCTTAAATGACACAGGTTATAATTGATGATACAATGTGGTTAAATGGCAAATTTTAAAACAGGATAAATTATTACACTCAATAACTGGCAAAGGTTTAGAATATTCAAACAGGTTCAGTAAGTTTTACTGATAGCTTTCTTTGAGAGATTAATGTATAGAATAAACATATGAAGTTAGTTTCTGACTTAACGTAAGTCCAGAATTTTTTTTATTTCATTATTGTTTGACTAAAGAAAAACACCATATGATCCCTCCTCTTCAGAGTTAAAGACAGGATAAAATTATCTTCCCGAAATAACTAATTATGATTCTCTTTCTCATAAGTAACTCATAAAGCATCTCTTTTTTGCTTTGGTTGCCAGGAAACTTAAATTCATAGTATATTTACATACATATAATTTTACCAAATATTCTTAGTATTACATAGCATTTTATACATTGTGTCTATTTACATAGCTGTGATTATGTTTATGTTTAATTGATAAATTGTATATGTTATTTCTCGTCACAGTTGTTTGCAAAAATTAGTTAAAATATATTCATTTCCTAGGGCAAAATAATGTTAACTAAAAATAAACCTTATATCTGAAACTTCTTTCTTCCTGTTCTCTAAAACAAAAAAAGAAAACAAAGAAACAAAAAACTCAAGCTGGCTCAGTATTATAACCTATTCACTCACAGAAAGCTAAAAGACGACTTTGTGAATATGCAAATTTAATGTGCACATAATATATTGAAATATATTTTAATCATAATTTTTACAGCCCTCAACTCTAACAACAAAAATTTAAGATGGCCTTAATCAGAGATTTCTTCTATTTCTTCTCATATGAGTGTTCAGAGATAAGTAATTCAGAAAAGTACAGCAATATAATGATACCAGAAACCTAGAGACTCTAGCTAGAATTCGTCTAGGTTTTCAAGATACTACCCTAGATGTAGTCTTCACCTACCTGCCTGCACACCGAATATGGGATCACTACTCATCTCCTCAGCATTTGAGGCAGGAAAGAAGAGGAATAAGGAAAAAACAAAGAGGATTCCCCCAAATGCTCATAGTTTTACAGATCATGACCAGAAAGCATTCTTTAACTATTTCCACATTCATTTCATTGGACAGACTATCTGTAGTGGCAGCAAGAAAATGTAGTTTTCCTGCTGAATACATTATTCTCCATCCCACAGAGTAATGATTATGTTTCTGCTACTAAATAGCTATACATATCCCATTGCTTTTTTTAAAAAAAGACATTTAAATGATGTAACCTAATTCATGTACAGTTTTCCTTAACAACGTTGATAAGCTTCTTTAACCCAAAGTCTAAAGGTGCAAAATACATGTCACCAGGAGTTTACTGGAAGTGGAATTTGAAGAAAAACTTTATTGTTATTGCCTATACACAAACTTTTCAAGAGAGCTCTTTGATTTAGCCATTACCATGTTCGTATTTTTCATGCATGAGATATTTCATTTTGATTGTTTTATTAAATTAATGGAATTTTAATGAATTTTAAACCAAGAATATTAGAGAAATATGAGTAAGCATTTTAGTTTCTTTTATTTTTATTTTCTTATAGCCCCAGGCAATTACATATTAAGAGATATATTATCCAAGAAAAACTATTGTGAATAATAAAAATATAAGACTATTGACAAAAAAAAAATGAGGAAACTATGATCCCATCATCAGTGTTTCACTCCAGAGATCTTTCCAGTTTCACAGTTTAAATATTATTGTACCCTTGTTTTTACCAACTTGCATTGTAATTTCTAATCTAAAGGATAATTGACTAATAAGTAATCAGTTCTGAGTTATTATACTTCTGAATTTCATAAACTGCAATTTGATTTCTCAGAGGAAAGATAAATAATTTTAGTTTAATAAAAATGCTAAATGAGATTCATATTAATTAATAAACTCAATGGAAAACATAAACATTGATTCATCATTTTATTCTGGAAAGGCTCTCTGAGAGAAGACCCTGAGTTTGAACACAAAAATATCAAAGTTGTAGTAGGACAATCCAGCAGCCAGTAGGAGATTAAAATATGGATATGAGCATAATAATGTGCAACAGCAAATAAATGAAAAGTCATGACAGAACATTATCTCCAAGTGATAATAGTGAGATCAGAAATTTAAAAACTATGACCAGGCTCGGTGGCTCAGCCCGTAATCCCGCGCCTTTGGGAGACGGAGGTGAGTGGATTGCCTGAACCCACAGGTTTGAGACCCACCTGGGCAGTGAGACCTCATCTCTACAATAAATCAAAAAATCATCTGGGCATAGTGGCGCGCGCCTGTAATTCCGGCTACTCGGAAGGCTGAGGTGGAAGGCTAAGGCGGAAGGGTCGCCAGAGCCCAGCAGGTAGAGGTTGCAGTGGCTGGGAGCGGCCACTGCACTCCAGTCTGGGTGACAGAGTGAGACTCCAACTCAAAAAATAAATAAATAAATAAATAAATAAATAAATAAATAAATAAATAAATAAATAAATAAAAAAAAATAAAAACTATGGCTACTCTCAATAATACAGATTCTTTATATTAGTTTCAACTTAAATATAGCAAGACAATAAACATAAAAGTAATGTCACCGTGATCTGAAATGTATTAATTTTTAAAAGAAAACTCAAAGAAGAGATATTTTATCAAGCATAATTTCAGTTTTTTAAATCACTCATCATGAGACATTTTGCCAAGATTGGAGAAGATCGAGTACTGGCATAACTTGTAAATATGTAAAAATCTGAAATTAACAGATGATGTTTATTTCCTTCAATAATAAGTTAGCATTTTATTACTATAGTTCTTCATATCAAGTGTATATTTGGCAATTCTATAATAATGGTTTCATGGTTGAAAATAACTTTTTTAAATCTACATATTTCTTATATCTGTCTACTAAAACAACATGAGTTCATTTACAAATACAATGAATTATTTGTCATAATATAATTCTAATGTGTAATTATCATTGTTATTCAATATGACTTAACTTTGCCATATATCTAAGAAATAAAATGGAACACACTTCCCTGCAATATGCAACAGTCTATTTTTCCCATAAATCTATGATTAAAATTATCCCTTTTACCATTATCATTCCAGGAAGCAATACACGGTACTTGCAAATAGTGAATAAGATTTTATGCAAACATTTAAAAGTAAATAAAAGTTTATGCAAATGTTTGCAAGAATGTGCATAGAGTTACAGGAAACTAATGAAAGATACTGATGTACCCCTTGAGCACACAACTGAATCTACAACTGTTACTACACCTAGGTCAGAAGTGACAAAGAGAAGTTATAGAGCCGAATAAAAGGAGAAGATACCAGACATAAGATGTGGCATTCTGCAAAGAGAAAAGTCAATCCAACGCCAAGCTTGGTGGATGGGAGTGGAATAAATGATACTGTCCTCTCTGTCATGTTCCCACACTCTACAGACTTCTGAGCACAAATAGAAGTCACAGAGGAAAGAAGTTGTCTTAACGTAGTCTATAAAAGTGCTCCTCCTGTGTAGATAGCGGTGTGGAAAAGGATGTACAGCAGGTGTGGAGAAGCAATTAGTGGAAAATATTCATCATGTTGACTCAAAGTAAAAGGAATACCATCGTTGAAAAGATATTCAATTAAAATGGAAATTATGGATGACATTTCACAAGACAAAACTATTGTGAATTAAATTTAATATTATATTGATGAGTTTTCTATTAATTTATATTTACATAACTTATGAGCATAATGATAATGAATCGTAGCAAAGATGACCCTAAGAAAAATGAAAGATAGTAAATTTTTTAAGCAGTGATAATTAATTATATAAAGCATAGTAATGTGAAGTATGTCTTCATTCTAATTCCTTGAAAAGTATTTGTAGGAAAACTCTTACTATTCAATATTTTCATTGTTGCATATTGAGTAACATGAAGCTTTACTATGAGTAAAATGTAGTTTTGGTCATTTAAGTTTTGCATCTTGGCAGAAAAATGTAAGGAAATTTGGAGCAAAGACCAAATGATTTCAAAGAAAAGATGTCTTAGTAAAGAAAAAGATGAGTTTAGTGAAAGCTCTGTAACTCTTTAGTTTTCATGTTAGTTTCTCTTTTAATGTCCACATAATAGAGCAAATTTTTATTTCTGTTTTCTACTTTTATTTTATTTATTTTAATTAGAGAAAGAGATTTTTGTTATAAATTAGAAATAAGAAATCTAGGAGATACTGCTTAAGTTTTGCTTAATAGTTATAGTAGCTGGATGTGATAAATAATGATTAAAAGATTGGGCTGTGGAAATAAACTTTTATTTCTGTTTGTTATTTACCATTAAAATTAAGTAAATTTTTTTGCGTATGTCCAAAGATACAGCCTCCATAGGTTACAGTAAAGATCAGTAATATTAGATGAGTAGTATGGAGCTTCATACAAAACAAACTCTACTTTAAAAGATACTATCGCAGTTTTTCAAACTATAACTTTGTTAATCAGTATATTTGAATAATTCAAATACTTTTATTATATCACTGGCATTTTCCTCTACACTAAATATGATGCACATGACACTCTCACAGCTTATAAATCATATAATTTGTATCACATATTACCAAAACACTTATATTAAATATTTTCAGAGTCCCTTTCTTTAAATTAGCTATGAAAATTAAGATATATTTTAGGAACAAAATAATTAATGATATATATTTAAAATAGCATAAAGATTATAGAGCTTTCACTTTAAACAAAGATGAGATAAGTAATTTGACCTAGTCTTTCCAGTAAGAACTAGAAAAGTTGTCGAAGTATGAACAAAACTCAGTTTGGAGTCATCAGATAACCCTATGGTGACAATAGAAATTCCATTTTAAAAATAACTTTGCATCGTATATTCAAGGGTTAAAACACAATATTGGGAATCTTGCAGAGAACTGAAAAATATATAAAATAACTAAATGTACAGTAATGAGAAAAAATATAAAATATTTGAAATTAATAAATTAATGGAGATGGTTAACAGAAATTACATACCATGGTAGAGAGATGTAGCCATAGAGACATTAGATGAAGCTGAAAAGGAGACTAAGATGAAAATATTCAAACAGAAGATAGAAGAGAAAATATACACACACAAAATTGTGACAAATCTAGGGGATAGAGTAAGAGCAACAACAATAAAAAAGTCATTTAGATGAGAGGCCACATATTTTCTTTTGTTAGAGTTCTAGAAGGAGAAAAAAATCAAAATTAGACTCACGTTATATTTGAAAATATGAATCGAGTATTTTCTAAAACTGACAAAAATATTACAAGTCATAGTTTTAATAATCATGACAGAACTCAAGTATGATCAATATTTTACAAAAACTTCTATAAATAGTACCATCATCATAAAACTTCTTAAAACCAAAAATTAAAAAAAAATAAGGACTAAAAATGTGCTAGAGAAAACTAAAGATATTATTTTCTAAGAAACAACAATAAAACTGACTTCTCCATAGGACAAAAACGAATCCAAAAAAAGAGAGTGATCTTCAACATTAAGTTAAGATAAAAACACGAGGGTAATATAAACAAAACCGAGAGAGTTCATTATTATCAGACTTTTATTAAAACAAAGATGAATAGGTGTTCTTTAAAGAGAAGGCAGATTATTCAGACATTCATAGAAGAATGAAAAGCAAAGAAAATGATAACTTGTGTAAGTCTAAATAGATAATGACAAAATAAAACAAAAAGTATATCCTGTAAAGTTTAAGATATTTATGGCTTTAAAATATATAAAAGTTATTGTAAATTCTTTAACTTAAGTTAATCTGGTTAAGTTACTATATTAATTAGCTTAATTTAGAAAAGATATACATTGATTTTAAAAGTCTCAAGCTATATTGTCAATAAAAAGATTAATAAATAATTTGAATTAGGCAGTGAAAATCAAGGAACCATGTTTGATTTATCGAGTAACAATAAATAAATTCCAAACGTAAAATGTATAGTTAACAAGACAAAAGTGCAGAAAATTAAACAATTAAAAGAATCGAAATGAAGACAAGAAATCAGAGAAAAATAACATAGAATAAGTGAGATGAAGGCTGCTATTAAGATCTGGCATCTTCTCATTCCTTACAATGTATACAGGATTGAGGCCTTGATTTTTACAGACTTTAATGTACTGATTTAAGTTTGTTAGTGTACTATGAGATTTACAAGGCAGTTAAGCCAGGATCACATTGATGAAGTCACAATGGCATAGAAAGGTTGGGCTGCAAATATGAATATTTATAGCCTCACACCTCCTGGTCAAAGTGTGATCTATAGACAATCAATATCAACATTGTGCAGAAACTTGTAACAAATGCAGAATCCTGGCTTATACCACAGACCCACTGACAATGAATTTGCATTATCTGGTGAGTGATTTTCCAGATCCAATTCCAGAATGCCTGTCTCAGAAAATTTACACTTCTCTAATTTCTTCTAATATACCAACAGTCTCAGTCTGTCTGTTCTTTAGAGCAGTCTCTGATACAAGAAATTGAGATTAGTTCCTCTGATTGGGTATTGATCCCAGGAAGCCCAAGTAAAGATAAAAGAGAGAGAGAGATTTGAAACAGAAGAGAAAAAGTATGTTAAAAAATGGATCAATCAGTGAGTGACCACTTCAATATTCAAGCTTGCAGAGAGCTTCTGAGATAACCTTCATGACATGACTCAAAATTGTGCCTCAGCAAAGCAATGAGGCTGGAGAATTTGTCTACAGACTCCCACCCCTCAGTATCTGAATGTTGCCCCAAGAGTGCCAACTGCCCCAGGGGTGTCAACTTCCATGCTGTGTTCTTGTAGGAAATCTTAGTACTGTCAGACCTACTCCTCAGAAACAAATACTGTAGAGATGGGAAACAGCCAGCTTAAAGAGAATTGTCTGTGGCTGCAGGGAAACTCAGGTTGGCAGGGGGCATAGAGAGCAGTTTCACTTCTGCTTACTCAATTTTGGGATTTGAAGATCTCTTACAATTTATAATTTTCACTATATTTAATGTATCTTTTGATGAACAGAAGTTTCTCATTTTAAGCTAGCTCAGTTATTTAAAATTCCTTTTAGTTTAATTGTTTGCTGTGTCTTATTTAGAAAAAATTGTTTGCTGTGTCTTATTTAGAAAATCTTCCACTATCCTGAGATCAAGAAGGTATTTTTTTTTTTTTTTTTTTTGAATTGGAGT
>NW_007259460.1:84267-94464 GCF_000164805.1 Carlito syrichta
TCAATCCTTCCTTCCTTCCTTCCTTCCTTCCTTCCTTCCTTCCTTCCTTCCTTCCTTCCTTCCTTCCTTCCTTCCTTCCTTCCTTCCTTCCTTCCTTCCTTCCTGACAGGGTCCCACTCTACAACCTAGGCTGGAGTGTAGTTGAGTAATCATAGCACTACTGCAGCCTTGAACTCCTGAGTCAAAGAAATCCTTCTGCCTCGCCCTCCCAAGTAGCTGGGACTACAGGCACGAGCCACTGCACCCAGTTAGTTTTGTTTGTTTAATTTTTACAGAAACAGGGTTTTCGTATGATTCCCACACCGGTCGTGAACTCCTAGCCTCAAGTGGTATTCCCACTTCAGCCTCCCAAAGGCCTGGGATTATGGACATGAGCACCCACAGCTTGACCCTTATTCAATATTTCTGAGCATTATTACTTGTGTACCGTAGTCAATATTGCTAACATTTGGACAGAGCTTACAGTGTGCTGGGCAGTGTTTTGAGTGCTATTGACATATTAATTGCATTTAATCCTCACAACAACATGTGAAGTAAGAATTATTACTGTCCCATTTTACAGATGAAGAAAGTGATGGCAGGTTTTCATGACTGTCTTGCACCTGGTCCACTATCAGTGTTTGTGTGTGTGTGTGTGTGTGTGTGTGTGTGTGTGTGTGTGTGTGTGTGTGTGTGTTTGGGTGGGATATTGTATTTTAATATGTATTTTTAGTCCTTAGATTGCTATAGCATTTGAACTGAATGCAAAGACTGTACACCACCTATAATTCACGAACCGAGATAAAGAATTTAAATGAAATCTTGAATTTTCCTTTTTCAGGGGAGGGGGGAAGTCATGTTTGCTGTGGCCAAGGGGGTGGAATTTGACAGAAATGGAATGTTATCGACCAACATTTATTTAACCTTCTAATTTTTTTTCTAGGAAACAATTTCCATCCCCAAAAGTATATTGCCATAGTGCTTTTTGTTTTGATGAGTGTTTTGTATACCCCAGAACATTTCTGTAAATATTTTCAAGGTAATTATCCATACACTTTCTTTTTTCTATCTGCTGGATGGATGTCAACATCAGGGTGGCTTGGCAAGCCATCTGTTGAGAATGACAGAGTTTCCATGAGCAAGATGACCTGTAAGACTATCTAGGGAAGAGACAACCCCGCTCCCTGGATGTCAATTATAATTGATGTGAGCAAAAAATAATTTACTATATTCTTAAACTGCTAAGACTTCATGCTTTTCAAGCAGCTACAACCTGCTTTTGTGCAATAATTTAGCATTAGAAATGATAGGTAGAAATCAACTTATTCAAATCCTATTTTATTTTCTTTAACACAGAGGAATGTTGCTCAAAATGGAAAGGGTAGGATTAACATAACTGGAAGTAAAATGAAGGTCAAAAGTACAATCAAATAATACTAAGAAATTAGAATGGACCCTATTAGTATCCAAATCATGTTAAAACAAAACCCTCATCCCCAAAAACAAGACACAAGCGATTATCCAAAAAAGTAAAAATGAACAAATATTCGTAGTCAAAAATTACAACAAAATAGTTTAATTAAAGATCCCTCTTGCTTCAACCTCTAGTAAAACTTTTTTAAAAATTAAAAGATAATATTAAAATTTTTTTGGAAATCATAAAATGTTACCTATAAGTGTATGTAAAGTTAATTTTATTTCCTTTTTAACTAGGGATGCTAAATTAGAAGATCAATGAATGTTCTGGTTTAAGTTTGCAGTACAAAAATCTTCCGATCAAATGCTTATGTATAACAGGGAAATAACAGTCTATGGTTAATACTTGTCCTCAGTTTTCCTACTCCTCACAGATGAAACTCCAGTGGTGATTATGTGGTGGGACTTAGGACAACCTCCTACCTAATTCATAGGTCAGGTAAAGTTGCTCTCTTACTTTGTATTCCCATTTTTCTTGAAGCCAAACTGGCTACCAGGCACCTGTGTTGCCCTCAGTTCTGTAGGGATTCTAAGATGGCAGCATGCTCCCTGTTATCTGAGTCATTCTTTAAGTCAGGGACTCTTCTCCAGTCTTTTTGTCTCCCATTACTATTGCAAATCTTTTTTTTTTTTTTTTTTTTAATATAATTGAAGTTTTGCCCTTAGGTGAATACAGCCTTTCCTAGGCCTTTGATTTGAGGATAGGCCACTAGGACTTATAATTTTTACCATTTTCCTTATCAAAGACACTATATTTTCCTTATCAAAATCAGACTCCATCACATTTCTGCATTAAACATTTCCCACAGCTTTGATACTTCTCCTGATCATAATGATTATCCTTCTATATCCTCAGATCCTCTATCAACTCTTACAAACCTCACTTCTAACCCCTTCTCAGTTTTTCTACAACCACTTGCTAAATTCAAATTCTCTTCATTTTTCTGCTTCTTCTCTGCAGTAATCTCTAAACCTTTAGATCTCTGTATCTTAATCTTGAACTATTATAAATGTAGGACTGAATAAAAGCAGATAGTGGAATTTTCAAGGAGAATAAGCATTTCCTAAGATTGCTGTTTGATGTTTGTGAGTATCAGCCAGATGGTCCCTGTCCTTGGCTGCTTGTTTTAATATTTTATCATTTACTTCTAGGATGTAAAATGCCAGTTAAATAAATACATTGATAGCACAAAGCTAGCAGACTATCATATAGAATGGCAGTAACAGTGTATCCTTTCCTCTTTAAAAATTAAAATGAAAGACCAAACAAGAAATATAAAACATAATAGAGAAAAAGTGTCCAACCTTGTGTAGGCAGTGTGTGTTTTTAAGGAAGAAAAATGTACAGATTTTTAGAAAGTAGACTCCAAAGATAGACCTAGTATTAAACCAATGAAATGCCACTATTACCTTTGTGACTTCAAACAATTATTTTATTTCTAAGACTCAGTATCCTGTTTTTTAGCTGGAAATGTGAGAGGACTAAGCAAGATTGCATGCACAAAATTGTTTAGCATAGGACATAATATTTGGTAAACATTCAATAATACTAGTTATTATTATAGTCATTGTCATCATTATCATTATATGGGAAAGACTGAAATTCAAAGCAGGAAAAAAGCTTAATCACAACCTCAATACAAGCTATGTGATTCAGCAGATTAAAAAGGTGAATCAATTTTATACTATATTATCAGGAAAAATATAGCTACCTCAAGGTTAGTAAACAACCTCTGTTCAGTCATGGTTCAGTACTTTTCAAACTAAAAGGGACATATGAATCACCCGGAATCCTAGTAAATCAGATGATTCCATAACTCTGGGTAAAGTCTGAGATTCTGCATGTCAGATTCCCAGGTGATACTGATGTTGTTGGCTGTTGACATTAACAAAGGTCTAGAACAAGTCTAAAGTTTATGCGAGGCACTAAATTTGAGAAATATTGACAAATTGGACCATTATTTACAATCTTTTAAATTGATCATTATTTTTTTTGGATTCAAGGGATACATGAGCAGGGTTTTTTTTGGTTTGGGGCGGGGGTTGAGTAAAAGTCTCACTCTGTCACCCAGGCTGTAGTGCAGTGACACACTGCCACCGAAGCCTGGGTTCAGGCAATCCTTTTACCTCGGCCTTTCAAGTAGCTGGAACTGTAAGCACGCATCACCATGCCTGGCTAATGTTTTTATTTATTGCAGAGATGAGGTATCCCCAAGTTTCCCAGGCTCTTCTCAAAACCGTGGACTCAGACAATCGGCTCATCTTGGCCTCCCAAAGCACTGGAATTGTAGGCGTGAGCCACTGCACCAGGCCCAGGTTTGTTGCTCAGGAATATTGTGTTATGGTCAGGCATGGACTTCTTCAACCGAATGGTGAACATGGTACCAAGGAGGTAGTTTTACAGCCCTTATCTTTCTCTCTCACTAACTCCTTTAGGAGTACCCTAGTGTCTGTTGTTCCCATACTTGTTCCTGTGGTCATTCAATGTTTAGTTACCACTTATTAGGGACAGAATGTGGTATTCAGTTTTATGTTTCTGTGATAATTCACTCAGGATGATGATCTCCAGCTGCATCCATCATGCTGCAAAGGGAATAATAGTTTTGCTCTTTTTATGGCTGCATGGTATTCCATGATATATATGTGTTACATTTTTCTATGTCCAGTCCACCACTGATGGGTACCTAGGTTGGTTCCATGGTTTTGCCATTGTGTTAGTGCTGTATTAAACATGCATGTGCAGCGTCTTGGTAGAATAATGCGTGCTTCTTTGGGTATATCCCTAGTCGTGGGATTGCTGGGTAGAATGGTAATTTTGCTTTTACTTCGTTGAGAAGTCACCTAATTGCTTTCCACACAGGTTGAATGAACTTGCATTCTCACTAACAGTATAGGAGGGTTCCCTTTTCTCAATACCCTCACCAGCATCTACTGTTTTTTGACTTTTTAATAAAGGCCATCCTTACGGGTATGAAGTGATATCTCCCACAGTGGTATCTCGTTGTGGTTTGAATTGCATTTCTCAGATGATAAGTGGTGTTAAACACTTTTTCATATGTTTGTTGACTACCTGGATGTCTTCCTTTGAGAAGTCTCTGCACGTGTCCTTTTCCCAGAAGTTTTAAGGGAGTGATCGGTTTTTTCCTGTAAATTTGTTTGAGTTCTGTTTAGATTCTGGATATTAGTCATTTGTCAAATGCATAGTTTGCAAGTATTTTCTCCCATTCTGCAGGTTGTCTATTAATTCAGTTGATGGTTTCTTTTGTTGTGCCAAAGCTCTTTAGTTTGGTTAGGTCTCACTTGTCAATCTTGTATTTTGTTGCTTTTGATTGTGCAATATTGGACTTTCTTCTAGGACTTTTATGGTTTGTGGTCTTAAATTTAAGTTGTTAATCCATCTTAATTTTTGTACATGGGAAAAGGTAGAGGTCCAGCTTCATTCTTCTGCATATGGTAGACCAGTTTTCCCAGTACTATTTGTTAAAAAGGGCATCTTGTCCCAGTGTTTTTTGTTTTGTTCTGTTTTTTGTTTTGTTTTGTTTTTGTCAGCTTTGTCAAAGATAAGATGGTTGTATGACAGTGGTTTTATTTCTGGGTTCTCAATTCTTTGCCATTGGTCTGTTTGTCTAATTTTTGTAAAAGTACCATACTACTTTGGTTATGGTTGCCTTGTAGTGAAGTTTGAAGTCTGGCAATGCAATGACTTAAGCTTTGGTCTTTCTGCTTTGGAAATCAGGCATTTTTTAAAGAAAGTGATCAAGAAGTTGAAAAATTAGAAACTTGTTCAAATGACAAAATAAATAATAGAAGTAACTGAACATCATATCATAGAAGTTAATTTTGCTTACTTAAACTGTGTAAAAAAGCATTACAAATGATTCATTCAAAGTAAATTTATTATTTTGGCCATTATTTAAGAAATGTAGTGCTTTTTCTCCTGTCTCCCATATATTTGAAGAATAAGCTACTTACAGGCACTTAAAAACACTAGTTTGAGTCACATCGCAAATGTCATATATGAAAGCACCACAAAACATTTATTGTTTGCTTAGCCTTGCTAATGTCTGCTTGCTAAAGGACTAATATCATCCACTTAAAAACATTTACTAAACAACCTATTAAATATAAGTTATTGTGCTTAAGCCTAGAAATTTGATAATAATAGTTAACATTTAAAAACTCACACTGAAGTAGGCAAGATAGATCCATAAACATTTACCTACACATAATAGATAAAACATAGGTAACTACAATACAATTTACAAAATGGCTACCATAATAGAAAAATTGGTTGTTCAAAGAAAACCAAACTTACAAAATAATATTAAATCTTGAACCAGCAAATTAAATCGTAAAATGATCCCTAGGAGTACAAGAGTCAGATACACAGTCACATTCTGTCATATTTAATTCATTAATTCAGAATAATATATGCCATGCTGTATTCCTAAAATAATCTTAGCAATTTACATTATCATATTATTGAATATAAATCTACAGAATATATAGCTATCACTAAAAGTAGTGGTCTATAAACAAATGACCACCTAGTAATCCCTAATTTTTTAAATTAAGTGAAACAACACCAAACTTCAAGATAGTTGGCTTCTTTCTATGTTGCCTCATTTTCAATTGCTTTCTGCTTCTCTGCCAGTCACTATTAAATAGATTATAAGCAGCATTATTGATAGTGCATTTTTTAACAGATTGCTTTGTCAAAGGTACAGAATGTATACACTAATTTTAAAACATGGAAACCTAGGTGTAGCTAAACATATTACAAGTAAATATTATTATATATACTCTACTGTGTATTATATAGTATACATTAAGTATAATACAAAATGTGACATGTGTGTCCGTGTTTGTGTAACTTGTAGATACAGACTATAAAGATAAGCACAGTGCCAGCAAACTTCTAAATGCTTGGTTACTGATCCTGAGAATGCTGGTAGTGCCTCTGCACTTACAAATAGATCTTATGCTTTTGTCTTAGCACTTAAAATTTATCCTTTTCATCATAGATTGCATTTTCTTAAATGCTTCCATATTACCAGCATTACTCAGAAGTGGAAACTGGGAAGAATCTGAACACTTTCCCATGGTCAGTATTCTCTTTTTCTGAAACAATGGACAAAATAAAACCACAGGAAGAAAGCTGAAATGAAAAGCATTTGAAGAGCTTGAAATGTGGAAACATTATACAGTGAATGATAATTTTTTAAGACCAATTATGTCAAAATTTGAATTTTAAATCTGCTGCCAAATTAAGTAGTCTTGCTATATTTAACTTTTAAAAAAAGTATAAAATAACTTTCAAAGGGCTGAGATTAAGAATTGGGAATAAGCAAGCTCTAGCACTGACTGAAAGTCAAGTCTAGGTAGCATTATCTACATTCTAGACTGTATTCTACATATTGTCACTATGCTAAGGCAGTAACGCCAAAAACCTTGAGAATTAGAAAATTAAGAACTGTAAAAATGTTCTCTTTGAAATGGAATCCTTTAATTCTGGATTATACGGAGACTACAGGAAAGTGCGTCATTTAAGGGAGATTAAGTATACGTCAAATATAGCCATAGTAACTTCCTACTCACCAAAGTAGGTTGTTATTCTATATTGCTTTATTTTGCTTTTTATTTTGATACAAGGCTGTAGCCAATTTTGTATTCTTTTCTTGGCCTTCATACCTCATAATTCTGAAGTCAGTTGAATCACTGCCATTTGTCTCTGCTGTATTTAGTGGCTTGAAGTCTGAAATGATAGCTGTGTCAAAGAAAAACTTGTGATCACACAAGAGGAACAGTGGCTGAAGAACTTTACTGTGAACCCAGATTTATTAAAGAATACATCCTAGGACTATATGAAAATAGGAATGTGCACTTTAAAAATATGTCAGTACTCCCTGAATTCCTTAGATGGAAGTATTAACACAGGATGACTTATGCAGCATACTGCAAATAGTTCATTTAACAGAAACACACACACATGAATCAACGGAGCCCCCCGCTTCTTCATCAGTGAAAGTGAAAATAAGGCTTTCTGAATTCCTCACTCCAGAACATCATTTGAAGTATACAGGCAACTTAGGTACGTCTTCCTTTTAGATAAACCTGAAGAGATCAGGTAAATGAGGTTAGGAGTGTTGAGTAATGGAAATAATGTAACTCTATTTTAATAGCTCAATTTTTCCTTTAACTAATAATGACTCTATTTTTTTTCTTTACAAAAAAGGGAACCAAAAGAGCAACAATTGTTTGATGGAAATGTACTGCATATTAATTGGAAGAAAATATAATAAGTACAAAACTTTTAAGATTAACATGACTCACCTTAAAACATACTACTATGGGTCGAGTAAAAAATATCCTTTAAAAGTATCTATTTATACAACTGTTCTTCCTATTTATTACGATTTGAAATGTTCACTTTAAGGTGGTATTAATTCTATTATAAGAAATTAACTTGTAGATTCAGACTATGAAGATAAACACAATGCCAGCAAACTCCTAAACACCTGCTCACTGATCCTGAGAATGCTGGTAGTGCCTCTATGCTTACAAATAGATCTTTTGCCTTTGTCTTAGCACTTAAAATTTATCCTCTTCTTCATATAAAGTCAATAAATTTCGAACTGCCATTTTTGGTGAGGAATTGATCCTTCTCATGGAACATAAACATAAGAAAATATCAGTTCTAAATCTACATGGACTTCTATAGTAAGGTTAAATGATGAAGACATTATTTATCTTGTTGTATAGTAAGCTAAAGCTCAGTATATTGAACCACAATCTTCACACCAGATATTTAAAAGTAAAATCAGAGTTTTATCATAAATGTTCAAAAGTTAAAAGGTTTTGCTTCAAATGAGTAAAAATTTTGAAAGATGTAAGTAACTGAAGTATGGGGATTTTTTGTTGACTTGACTCTTTTTTGAATATGATAGCTGTGACTATTGTTTTCCACAGTGGGAGACACTATGCAGTAACATCACTAGATTTTTAAAATGTAGTTATTATTTTGGAAGTTAAACCACACATTTTTGCTCTGAATTTCATAGATTTTTCAAAAATCACTTTTTGGATTTTATATCTAAATATAATTGGAAAAAAGTTATTGAAAGAGAATTGTTATAAGCCCAAACTTTACCTATACAATGACCATTTGTATACCTCACCCTGAATTGGGCCCTACATCTTTAAAATAAAAATTAAAAATTAAAAATAAAGAGAAATGCCAAACTGATAATAAAGTAGATGATAAAAAGTGAAGCCTATTAAAGATAGACCACTATTTTTAATTGTTGGAAAATTTTTCCTGAATTCTACTTCTTAACATTTTACTTTACTCTTTTGCTTTATTTTATTTGCTATATATTGTTGTTTTGTTTGTAGTCAATTATATATGCAAACACATTTTAAACTTCCATATGAGAACCTATTTACCAAAATTCATAATGGTCTATAAATGCAATGTATCCTGAATTTATTTCTAGAAGAAAAAAATAAAAGACATTAAGAGAAAGAAAAAAAAACTGTGAAATGGAAATACTGTGAAATGGAAATAAAGTAAGGATTGATTTAGTAGTAGTGTGCCAACATTGGCTTTCCAGTTGTGACTAATGTACTATGGTTGTGTAAGATGTGAACATCAGTGGAACCTGAGAGAGGCATATATTGGAACTTTTTGATCTTTACAAATTTTCAAGAAGTCTAAAATTATTACACAATAAAATGTTTATTAAAGTAACAATACTTCAATCATATAGTGTATTTCTATACAGCAATTGTAAAATCTGCAGTTGCTCTTATTGATCATCTGCCTAGTTTTTTACAATTTGTCATAGATATAATGCAAACTACAATTAAAATCAGTTTGCAATGCCTTCTCCAAAGGAAATGTGTTAAAATTACAGTTTTTGGTTTTTTTTTAAATGAAGTTGTTTTATTCTGGTAATGAAAATGAAGATGAGTTAACTAATTGTGATAAATCATTTTTATTTTTTCTTTTCTTAGCAAGTAGCATTTTTTCTTTAATGTATTTTAGAATATTTTTAGACCCGTAAGACAGCAATTTTTGGACCCACAGGACAAACCAATAGAGGAGAAAATATTATATACGGATATAGGTTATTTCATACTTCAGATTCTAGAATTAGGATCATCCATTTTGACACTTTACAGTTGTATGAGGTATCATAAAGATTATTTGACACCAAAATGAAACTAATTTATGATAGTTCCTTTTCTTAGACCTAATATTGTTATCATAGAATGGTATATATGCCACTTCCACCCACCAAACAAACAAACAAAAAGCAATATTTGTCCCTGATAATACAGACTATTTACCAGATGTTAAAGAAATAAATCTGCTATGTGGATTACTAATAGACCATAGCCATCATGCATTAAACTCAGTCTGGCAGAAAATAGGTAAAGATTTAAATGTTCAGTGAATCTATAGCCAGAACTCTTAAGGGAAACAACAACGTTTATAGACTATACTCTACAAATTTAAAGGATAATTGCCAGATATCTACTTAAGATCAAAACTGGGAGAAATTAGATATGAGCTAAAACTTTGAGGAACTAGAACCTCATTACAAGTGTTTAAATTTCCATACCAAATTATAGTGATAGAATAGTGATGTCACCAACAAAAACAAAAAGTTTGGGGTGGGGGGTGGGGGTGGGGGTGGGGGGGATCGTGGAATAAAGCTCACTTCAGCTTGACATTTG